>NC_036458.1:23083867-23383867 GCF_002775205.1 Xiphophorus maculatus | reverse complement strand
GTTGATTGTAGCAGCTCTCAAGACGAGAACATGGATTACGCCGAATACCTTTTCAACACTTTCGGGACTCGGAAGCAAACGTTACCGGATAGAGAAGACTCGCAGCACGATGAGTCTTCAGATGACGATACTGAAGAAGAGACTTCCCCGGCTGGGGAAGTTTGCTGTGAAGCAAAAATGACTTCAGAGGTTGAGCCCAAAGACACCAAAGACTCAACCTCTCACTTGCCCTTAGAAGTTGAGTCTGTAGACCCAACCTCTGGCCCAACCTCTGGCCCAACCTCAAGTCTGTCAGCGACATTAAAGACCAAGGAAGAGAAATCTGTCATATTGGACAAATACCCCCCCAAACTTCCCAAAGCTCCCAGGATCCGAGAACCCATCCTACCTGGCTGCGACGTCTGCAACGCAGAACGAAGACGTCATGAAGAAAGGAAGAAACGTTCGCTCGGACGTGAAAAAAAAAAACCGTGCTGCATCACATTTTGAATGTGATGCAGCATCTAAAATTGCAGCATGCAGCATCTGAGACGCATCTAAAATTATGAGGTGGTGAGCCTATGATTCGGATTTTACACCAAATAGAAATGATAACAGATTCAAGTTATGGATCTCAAAAGGCTTAACTACCTATTATTCATTTGTCCACAAAGGGATATTTCAGAGTTTTGAAACCTTACAGAAGGATCATGGACTGGAAAAAGATGATTTTTTTAGGTACCTGCAGGTGAGACATTATTTTAATAGAAACTTTAAAGAGGTGTTGAGAAAAAATGATTCCAGTTTCATATAGGTATTTCTAACACTAATTAAACCCAGATCAGACAGCAGAATTATCTCTAAGTTATACAATGCCATACAGCTATCTAAACATGAGCATACAGAATACATAAAGAGGAAATGGGAAAAGGAAATTAAGGTAATAATCTCACAAGAAGATGGGAGGAAATATGTCAACTGCAGTGGGTCTCGACTGGATCAAACACATGGCGGGAGTTTTGTTGGAAAAACATTGCGTGATTTTTTGTTGCACCCATTCAGAGACGATATCAAAACAACGGGGACGCCTGCAGGAGACTTGGTGAGTCTAAAGGAGCCAACCACTTCCATGTTTGTTGGGACTGCCAAGTAATAAAACCATATTGCGAAGAGTTCCACAAACATAATGAAAATATATTCAATGTAAAAATTTCATTCAAATGTGAAACGTTGTACTTGGGCAACTTACAGTTGGACACATGGACCAACCAAGACAAAAAACGTCTGGCTATACTACTGGCAGCCAGTAAGAAAGCCATCACAAGGAAATGGCTAAAACCAGACCCACCCACTATCGACGAATGGATTGAAATTGTTGATCAGATTTATGTTATGGGAAAGATTTCTTTTTCCCTCCAAGTTGAAAAAGGAAAGTTTTATAAGATCTGGATCAATTGGACTGAGTATGTAAAACCAATTAGATCTGACTTCATTTGATTGTTCTTGAGAACTATGTGCCCTGCCCTTGTATGTTCTTGTGTTTTTTTTTATTGCTCAGGATGGTGCAATCCCCGTTATTGTTCAATTCTGTTCATTTTTGTTATTGTTCACAACAAAATTTAGTAATAGTCTGTAAAAGAAAATACCAGAAAGGCAGTATGGACAAAATCACTTGGATTCTCCGGTTGTATACTCATGTACAATCTCAGATGGGTAAAGCTGTAATTAACGAATGTGATGGGAATCTCTCTTTCTAAGTAAAAAAATAATTACAAAAAGAATTGCACAAAAATCCGTGAGGGACGGCGGAGTCCCTGCTCGACATTCTGTGAACGAGGAGTACGGAGCCTCGTGCCAGAAGCCCATTAAAATGCTGTCTACATCGTTTTAAACTGTGTGATTGTGAGTGGGAATAAAAATAGCAACATTTATTTTGTTCCATATAACACAGTAGGAGTGTAACAGGTAAACCTTCTATGGATGCAAACTCCACTAAAAACCCACCTGTTTAGGACTGTATTTGAAACGTAATCAATTACAAATTTATTGATGGAACTTGACTTAATGCCGTGTTTTGATTGTTGATTCTATGTTGCATTGTGTTTCTGTGTTTGATATGATGTAAAGCACTTTGAAATGCCTTGCTGCTGAAATGTGCTATACAAATAAAATTTGATTGATTGATTAATGGGTTCTCTCCGGGTGCTCCGGCTTCCTCCCACAGTACAAAAAGATTTTGTTCACACTAGATAATAAATGGATGTTTTTCAATAATAATAAGAGTAATATTAATATCGCCACACAAAAAAACAGAATATGCAGTCCATTACAGTTTTGTGTTTTTATTGCTTGATGTTTATTTAAGATTATTAATAAGTGATCAATGTGGTAGATTAGCTACCGCTCTACTGATGATCTGTCAGAGTCGCCTTTTTTATTTTCTATTCAGGGTCTGCATCCTTTTTTTTTTTTTTACTTTTAAAAACATTTTTGTATTGCATTAAAATGTCAATACAATATGGAAGCCTGTTTCCGCCACTCTGTTAAAAAATAAATAAATAAATAAATTATCTCAAAAATAATGAGATAATATCTCAAAATAATGAGATACTAAATTATAATGTATAATAAGATACAAAATATAAGATATTTTACTATTTTGTAGATATAATACTATATAATACTATTTTGTATAAAATACAAAATAGTGTTTTATTTTGAGACATCATCTCAAAATAATGAGATATTTTGAGATATCTCATTATTTTAAGCGTCAATCTCAAAATAATAAGATCATTTATTTTATTTTTTTAACAGAGTGGTGGAAACGGGCTTCCATACGTTTCTGCCACTCTGTTAAAAAAAATAAAATAAATAATCTCATTATAATGAGATTATCTATCTCATTATAATGAGATAAATAATCTAAAAAAATATAAAATAAAAAAATAAATAAAAAAATAATCTCATTATAATGAGATAGTATCTGAAAATAATGAGATATTTTGAGATATCTCATTATTTTAAGCGTCAATCTCAAAATAATGACATAGTATCTGAGATATGAGATAGTATCTCATTATTATGAGATTATTTGTTTATTTTTAAATAAATAAATGGCAGAAACAGGCTTCCATAGAGTTTGTGAAAACTTTTGCAAGGCGTTTCATGAGTTCACAGAACTGACCATGTAGTGTATTGCTCTATGGGTACGAAAAAAAATATTCAGACAGACAATTAATAAGGAAATCTCTTTGCTTCAGTCTCGCTTTTATTGCTTCAGTTTTCCCCAATATTCCCTCAGTCACCTCTACGCAAAGATTAGACCTGGGAATCCTCTCTGACTGACTTCAGAGCAGGGTTTTAAGTCGATCAAGTCCATGCAGTTCTCATATCAGCACGCAGCTGTGGGGTTTCCATGAGTTTAAGGTCCGCCTAACATCTTGAAGAAATTCACAGCAGTCTCAAGAATAGTAAAAAAAAAAAAAAAAAAAAGAGGCCAACAAAATAGAAAACGATTCATGGACTTCATTCAATCTGAAGCTATTTTTAAGTTTTAAATCTTTAGTGATATACAGGTTTTTATAAAAGTTGCACTTACTGTTCAGCAGATAAAACTAAAAAAAGAGAGGAAAAGAAAAATAACAATAAATAATGATTGGAATTTTTATTTAATGAATTTTGTAGCATGTCCGTAGTTTAAACGTCTCAATTTCGACCTTTAGGACAAAAAGTTTGGACATCATTGGTCGAATTGTAAGGAATCTATTGTTGTGTGTGAAAAAATTCCATAAAATGATGAAGGAGTTTATTATCAGATGAAGGGTGAATGAAAGAATAATGAAGGTTACTTGGACATTCCCCACATACCCAAATGTAAGGAAAACTTTTCAGTTTGATAGAAAACATTTCCTTGAAGCTGCAGTGTGTAACTTTTATAAAACAGAAAATATATTTTGTACATTTTTGTTAAAACTGTCACCATGTTGTGATGGTAAAATATGAGACAGATAATCTGTGAAAAAAAAAATGAAGCTCCTCTGTTTTCTCCTCTCTGTGTTCCTACCGCCATCTGCAGAAATACAACATGCAGTCAGAAACAACCAATCAGAGCCAGGGGGAGGGTCTTGGCACTGTCAATCAACCTCATGCATGTGCTGCTCAGAACCTTTTCAGAATGTTCACAACGTCAAATTTCTCTAATTCAGATTATAAATGTCGGCTGAAATATGAACACAAATCTCCATTAATATTTGGTTGAATGTCACTTATTAAACTGCGCTGTAACCAGGTGCTTTTGGTAGCCATGGACACGGTCCTGGCGGGGTTTAGTTGGGTAAATGAACAATTTATCTGGACTTTAAACAAAGTGAACAGATTTCTATCCATCTGTCCTCATTAGGTCATCAGCCTTGTGCAATGCACCAATGCCACTGGAAGGGGCAGCGTTATGTGTTTTCCAGCCACATGGTGGAATTTTATAGCATAATCAAGTAACTGTTACCATCAGTTACATAAATGCTATATATATATATATCACATATGACATTAAAGAAATGTGACTTTGTAATTTGTAACACCTCTGTCTCTTTAAAACCTCCTGATCTTTCTGAAACTCAGCCAGCAGGCAGAACGGGGAAATACCAGGAGGAAACGAGAAGAACCAGCAAGGAGTAACAGAGAATACGTTGTGTACTGAGGAGCTGGATTACTGAACAAGGAACAGATGGCTGATGTGAGGGGAGAGAGAGTGACACAGCGGGCGAGGGAGAGCACACAAACTGGATCCATTAATCCATCCATCCATTTTCTTTACACCCTTGTCCTTAGTGGGGTCAGGAGGGGTGCTACCTCCAGCGAACGTTTCGGGCGAGAGGCGGGGTACACCCTGGACAGGTCGCCGGTCTGTCACAGGGCAAACAACCATGCACACACACACTCACACGTACTGTGAGAGGAAGCCGGAGTACCCGGAGAGAACCCTAGCAAGGCACAGGGAGAACATGCAAACTCCATACAGAAAGACCCGAGAATCGAAACCCAGGACCTTCTTGCTGCAAGGCAACAGTGCTACCAACTGCGCCACTGTGCAGCCCTACAATCTGAATAACTAGCAAAATGAATCTATTACAGAGATAAGGTGACTAAGGTCAAACGGAAACCAGGCTGATCTGATCAAAGAGACTAAGGAACACGGCCTGATAATGACACTAGAATCAAACACCATAACAAGTCAGGACCTGACACCCTAGAAAAAGAGGCAAAACACCAAAAGTTAATCCTGACCTTTAACCTTAGTATATCTGGTTAATTCAAGTGAATGCCTGACGTGGCATTTTTGTTTTGTATGTTATATTCGTATTAGTTAGTTCTGTTTATTTATTTTTATTTCAGTCATGCTGCTACAGGCTTACGCTGCTGGAGGACAAGCTATCCACTTTTCCTTACTTCCTCTTCTGCTCATTTGCTATTATTTCAACTACTTTTATGTTTTCTTTGTGTGTTTTTTTCCCTCCCTCCATAGAAGCTACACCTGGTCTGGCGTTTCATCAGCGAGTCGTTCTCCCTCTTCCATTAGCTTCTTACTTTGGATGAGCATACAAAGTCCTCCTCCTTTCAGTCCTTTTGTCTCTTTCAGTGTCTCTGCTCCGTCTTCTCAAACCTCCAGTCGCTCTCGGCAGATATCTGGTCATATAGGTTCTGGTTCTGCTGGAGGTTTCTTCCTGCTAAAGAGGCATTCTTCCTCTCCGCTGTCGCCACCTGCATGTTTAGTATCGGGTCTTTACTGCTGTGAAGTCGACAACGCGATGCAAGCTATCGTTGCTGTGGACGTCCAGGAAGAGTGAATACTGCGAGTCGGCACTCCTCTGGGTTTCCATAGGAACATTTTTTAACTACTTTGAATAATGAACTGAGTTTAACACACCTTTTGAACCCCAGCATCAACTGGAATGTGTGTGTGTGATTAAACTGAAATGACTTTTATTGTAAAATGCCTCGAGACGACGTGTGCTGTGAAATAAACTGAATTGAATTTTACCATCTGTTTAGTGAATTTTTTGTTATTTTCCTATGAAGTGAGCTTTCAGGGGAATAACATGAATTAGTACAAAGACATAGAACTGCACAATGTGTTCCAAAGTATTCACACCTCTTGGAATTATCTTGTTGCCTTGCAACCTTCTGCAGGGATGAGAAGGGAGTCAGACAGGCGATGGTCAACGGAACAGAATAGTCCTTTAATATTCTCACAGAGGGGAAATTCACTTGTTAATATACCCCAGTGTATAAGTATATCATATCAATATATCTAAAACAGTATAAACAACTGTATTAATAAGGTAACTGGAGATGAAATAAAATTGCCCTAATAAACGCTGCCTTACCTTGGGAATTTTGTTTTACAAGTATAATAATAATGGGGGCTGGAGGGTTTCCAAGCAGCATGTTTATTTGCTTCTTATTCTGGATCTGTCAATGATTCCAAAATTTAAGAAAACAAAATAAATTTGAATAAAATAATGTATATCACTAGTCAACAGTCAAATAATTGTCTCGGGTTTTTCCAACTCTTTTAGAGTCATTTTGATTAACTGAATCCAAAAATCACCTTGGTTTTGCTCAATCAGATCAACTCTCTGAACTGTGGAGCAACAAGAGCATCAAAATGCACGACTTGTTCTCACATCTGGATCAGTTTGCTGAGAATCTGGATCAATGAGTGAAGAGCAGGAGGAGAGATTCCATCAGGAGAGAGAAGAGACGGAGAATTTTACACAATGAAGACGTAATGTTCACTTACCCTGACCAGTGTTTATTATTCAATCTACATAAATTCAAGTTTGTGACATTTAATTAATGCACTCTGTTAGAATACTATTTTTGTCTCCCCAACCTGTTTTGGATGCAAAATATTAATGGAAATTAACTGAAAATGTTACAAAAATGTCATCAATTTAGTGAGAAGATCCGATTTCTCTAAATCCAATTAGAATAAAAACCTGACCTGATTGAAAAAAAAAATCAATGTCATTTTTTGGATTGGGCAGTGCAAAATAATCCTAATTCAGTTGAAAAAAACAGACAACTTCCGAAAAAAATGTTTCATAACCCAGTGTAATGGAGAAATGGGGGAGTAAACCGATCAAATTCCCCGGATGAGGCTCTCTAGTGATCCTCTGGTGGGGTTTGACACCCACACGGTGTTCAGTGTCTCTGATTCATAAAAACCTGTCAGCTGCTGCCCCCCCGCCCCCCCGCCTCCAGCCTCGGCGCAGCAGCCGCCGCCGCAGTTTCAGCACCGCGGACAGCGAAGCTCCCGATAGGCCCCGGCAGCCAGCGGCGGGCCAATGGCTGCGGGTGAACACTGAACACCAGCAGCAGCATCAACAGCAGCAGCAGCATCCCGGCAGCAGCCAATCAGAGGCCGCCGCTTCCTCTCCCACATCCAACCCGAATAACTGCAGATGTCCGCATCCAAGCAACGATTCTCTCTCTCTCTCTCTCTGGCAGCTTTACAGAGAGAATATCTGCCATCTATTTTTGGATTTCATCTATTCCCCTCCACACACACACACACGCGCGCGCGCGCGCGCTCTCCTCTTCTTCCCCGTTTTCAGCTTTTGTGTCAGTTTAGGGATCAGAACCTGTTGTGTCTCCGTTCTGTCCGAGCTGTGAGCAACAGCCTCGACCGACCAAGGTGATCTCTTCTTAATGGAAGACATCTTCTCTCGCGCTCCGAGGCGCATTTTTGCATCTATCCCGGGCCCCTGTCCCCATCGACGAAGGAGGGGCCCCCAGTGAGCGAGGCAAAGGGGGGCCGACCAGAGAGACCACCGGCTGGGGGAGAGAGAGAAGCGCGTCAGGCTCTGTTTATGTAGGCTACCATCCGGGACGGAAGCCGTTTTGAGCCGCCGCTGGTGGATGCCGATGGTGTGCACATTTTATTATTTTTTTTCTCCTTCTTCTTCTTTCAATCTGAGAGCGCCGATCCGTCGAGAAGGAACACATGGATCCCAGAAGGAGAGAGGATTAATTAGAAGGTAGGAGAACACAGAAAGGACAGAGGCATGTGGGGTTTTTTTTCTTCTTTTCTTTAAATGAAAGGCAGAACGCTGATGAAATGCAGATTTTGCTTCAGCGTCACCCCTCTGTAATCATTCTGATTGATTCATCCAAACAAAACGAAACGGAAAAAAACAAACCCTGAAGATAAATCAGCATGTTTCTGTTTATTATCTGTTTTGTTTTGTTTTTTTTTCTCGGATGGGTTGAGGCGGGCGCAGCGGGCGCAGCGGCTGCTGATGTCTGCTGGTGGGGGCGGATTCAAGGCTTCCATTTTGAAGCTAAGATGGATGCCTGCGCACATTTCTTTTTACTGCCTCTGCATGTGGCCTTTTCTCGCTCCTTATATAACGCCGATGATCACCGGCTGCCTGTGCCATGGCAACGAGAAGAGCCACATGCCTCCAACCTGCAGCGCCGACATGCTTAACGTGACCTTGTGCCGCGAAATGGTGCAGTTTCACCATTTATCACCACAACACCTACATGCCTGCATTGATTGCACAGCACGTTTATTTACAGTATGTGCTTTAAAAGTCAAACTGTGCACCGGAATGTTAATGTTGAATACAGATATTTAGCTGTTCTTAATAAAGAACTACAAATAATTAGATGCAGTTACTTTCATATGCAAAAGCTTAAAATGTGTCCACATTTTGTTACAACCACAAACTCTGACATATTTTATTGGCGTTTAATGGGAGAGAGGAACACACCATGCAGGAAGAAAAGTTCTACATGGTCTTCAAACATTTTCAGAAATTCATAGAAATCTTAAAAGTCCGGCACACGTTTGTCTTCCGTCATTGGTCTGTTAAATGACTTGTTGGCATCGCAATTACAGTAGCAAGATATGTAAGATAACGTAAGATAACTGGAATATTTGGTCTTAGAAGACAGGAGACAATGTTGCATGGCAACAAGGACTAAAACAAAGAAGCGCAGTGGTGCACAATGTTAATATGCAGGAGAAAAACGTACCTACTTCAAATAGAGATACTTTGTTTCCCTGTTTAGCGCTCGACTAACACTTGGCTTCAGGTATTCAGCTACTATTTGATGGCTGACAAGTAGTTGACAGATTCTCCTGATCTAGATATCGGCACTTTCCTAAAATAATGGTCCAACAGACGTCACAGGTTCCCTCACAACACAAGACCCGACATCTTAGCATTACTGCCTCCATAAAGACTTCTCTTACATCTGCTTTAAAATGTTATGGAAAAGTTTCTTTACTGAAGAATTCTACTGCGATAATAGTAGAAAGACATTGGCCATTTTTGGGGTTGTGGCATGAGCAGGAGAAGGACCGAGAAAAACACAATGCATGTAGCAAGAACATGTAGAACCTGTTGTCAAAACATAGCCTGTGTGCATTCGTTTTCCATCGATTGGAACAGTCATCATATTTTGGCCAGCCCTCTTGCCGACACATTGACAAGATGGTGATGTCACAAAAAGTAACTCACCTTGTTACAAAGCAGCAGGACACTGTGAATGTAATCCCTGTCTATATCTCCAGGATACATGAACGTTTGACAACAGGAGCTCTTCATTAGCAGCCCGCATACTTCATTGATACTTTGGGACTTGATGTTCCAAAAAATCTCTGTCATTTCTTTGCATTTTGTTCCACATAACAGCTGATTTGTGGAATTCATCATTTCTGCTACAACAATGACAGACTCCTATTTGTTGTAAAATATCTTCTTTAGTAACTTTGCGTCCTGTTTTCTGTTTACAGGTTGTAACTCCTCTGCAAGTGAGTCACTCTGGCCCCTTCAGAGCTCTTTGTCCTCACCAGTCAAAGAGCTTCTCCCCGTTGAGCCCGGTCTGTTTACGGAGTCTGATCAGACATCATGGGAACGGTGCTGTCGCTCTCTCCGAGCTACCGCAAAGCCGCTCTCTTTGAGGATGGCCCGGCCACAGTGGGCCACTACACAGCTGTCCAGAACAGCAAGAATGCCAAGGAGGCTGCGGCAGCTGCTAAGTCCCTCAAGCGCCCCTCCATTATTAGCGCTTTGCCATGGAAACGGATCGTTGCTGTATCAGCAAAGAGGAAGGGTTCCAAGAAGCTGCAATCAGAAGTCGGGGATGGCGGGAAAGGGAGCTCCCCGGACGGCCATGCAGCCACCACCACCAACTCAGCCTCCAACAGCCTAAAGCTAATAAAGTCTCAGTCCTGCGCTAACCTCACGTCATACTCATCCGGTCAGGACCCCTCGGCTGCCACCACCACTACCTCCTCCCACCTGCCCACCTCCAAGACCGTTGCAAACGTAGCTGCTGTGGTCGCCAAAAAGAATTCCCTCACCGGACCTGGAATCCCGCCTTCCACCGCCGCTGGAACGCCAAAACGGATCATTGTTCAGGTAAGGCAAAATGTCACGTTTTTAATCTTTTTGACTGAACCCAACAGGAACAACAAGTTGAAGTTGTTCTCCAAGACGTTCTCAACTTGGCCAGAATGCGGCCGCCCGTCATTTAACCAACACCCGAGCCTGTTCTAGCCTGTTTACAACGGCTTCCTGTTCATTACAGAATTGATATTAAAATGTTACAGTTTGTTTTTAAAGCTCTTAATGGCATTGCCTAACCTTACTTATTTGAACTTTTTAGTCCTCCTGTATGTGGGAGGTCCCTGAAGTAATCAAATCATCTTTTACTAGAAGATTACTTTGGGATGACTGGGTCTTTTCAGTGTCAGCACCTCAACTCTGGAACAATCTCCCTCTAGATCTTTGATCCATCTTTAAGTCCAAAGCTCAAGACTTGATTACCTTAGTTGACTGTTTTTATAGAGGACTTATGCAAAACTTTCATTTTGCACATTTTTGTACTTTCATTCATTCAGCCATTTTCTTGTGCAAGTGTAAATGCTGAGTTGGGGTTGAGGAGCAGTAATTGTTTATTTGGATTTAAAGTGATAAGAGCCCCTAAAAGAGATCATTCTCAAGATAGGCAGAGCTGGCCAAACTGAAACCTCATTATCTTAGAAAGATTTTGTTCTAAAAATCTTGTGAAAATCTTATGAGTCTTATGAATATGTTTCGTGTAGCCCAAAGAGTGCGCTACCCAAAAAAAATCATGTTCAAGGAAGCATGATGTGTCACCTTTAATTAATTAATCAATCAAATCTACAGCTGTTCCGCCGTGCACTTTCTGTTTCTTTCCATTGACCTGTATTGTCTTTTCTGAACCCCAGGCTTCCACCAGCGAACTGATGCGTAGCCTCGGAGAGTTCCTCTGCCGCCGTTGTTACAGACTGAAGCGCTTGTCCCCCACAGACCCGGTGCTGTGGCTGCGCAGCGTGGACCGCTCCCTGCTCCTGCAGGGCTGGCAGGATCAGGGCTTCATCACTCCAGCCAACGTGGTCTTCCTCTACATGCTGTGCCGCGATGTGGTCTCGTCCGAGGTGGCCTCGGAGCGGGAGCTCCAGGCCTCGCTTCTCACCTGCCTCTATCTTTCCTACTCCTACATGGGCAATGAGATCTCGTATCCGCTGAAGCCCTTCCTGGTCGAAGCAGAGAAGGAAGCCTTCTGGGATCGCTGCCTGGAGATCATCAACCGGATGAGTGGCAAGATGCTTCAGATCAACACCGACCCACACTTCTTCACCCAGGTGTTTGCCGACTTGAAGAATGAGAGCAAGAAAGAGGAAGAGAAGACTAAGCTTCTCATAGGCCTTGACCGATAGAAGGGATCTGGAAGGGGAGTAAGGAAAGGTGGAAGGATAGAGAGGTCGCAGTCAGGGAAGGCAAATGGGAAACAAGTTGTCTTAACTTAGAGAGATACAGTCACCTGGCATCTCTGTTAGTCCACGATTTACCAAATTTATTGTTTGTAGCCCCGAGGACAAAACATTTCAAATCATAAATAGAAATGAAATCACCAGAGTCAGGTAATGAATCACTTATACACAAACAGATGGCCTGGGGGACAGATTTACCACGTCAAAGTCAATACAGTGTGAGACCCTGAGGAGGTTCCTACATCCTTCATACCAATTAGTCTACTGGACTTGAGCAAAATATGACCTCTTAGCCTGAATAACTAAAGTAACGTGGCTAGAAAAAAGAAACCTCAAGACATTTTCACTAACTACAGATAAGCACTTAACATCATTCAAATGGGGAAAAATGTCTCTATTGGGCCTTGCAAAAGTATTCATGAACCTTTACACATGTTGTCATGCTGCATCAAAAAACTGACATATTTTAAGAAATTATTTTATTGTACACAACAAAATAATTCATTATTATTGGGACATACATGGCTTACCACAAGACGACACGGCTGTCTCTAGAGTTGGACAATATCAATACATTAAGTAATTAAGATACTATTTGGGGAAATTGCAATGAGAATGTTGGCTACAACTGACCCATGTTCTTAGACTCTTTGATCATCTTTCATCACAATGTTTCCACCAATCGTTTTGTGGTAGAGCATTTAGGCCAACAAGAATGTCCATCCACTGTGGCAGCAGAGAACAGAAAGGTTTCTGGCCTTCAAAAATTGCATACATGGCACTTAAAATATAAGATTCCTCCAATTAGTGCATCAAAGCATTCTTATCATATTAATTGTGACATGGCACGCAGAATTATTTTGAAATGTTGATACGTTGTTGAGTTCTAGTTATGTGACAAAATGTTGAAAAGTACTGGAATACTTTTGCAAGGCACTGTATAATATCTCTTATCTAGAAAGCAGAGTTCTTTTCATGATATTAACAGGAAGTATTTCAGAGATATTTTTGATATCAGTCTTTAGCCTCAGGCACCACATCAGTCTGACCTGGAACTTTTTCAGGGGACACCGTCTGAAATCTTCCAAACTGGTTCAGAGACGCCAGAAATGGACCCACATTCACTTACAGCACCAATCAATAGTACACATTTTGAGTCAATGGCTTGACTTCTGACAAATATGATGTGTTTTACACGCATTGGCACGAAATCACTCCATGAAACCCAAACACACAACCAACAACTGGCCTCTTGCCCAAGCTCCTTAGCTAACACCATGATGTGGGAGAGTGGAAGTCGAGCAGTAATATTTCTCCCCGGTGAAATTCTCGGTGTAATTAAATATTCCATCAACAATATATCTATAGTACTGTATTTTAAAGGAGCATTCATGTTTTTATTCAGGAAAACTCCACGAGCCAACTACTTATATAGAAGGTTAAGTGAAATCTTAGTCCTTCTTGCACAGATCATTGATCATTAAGCAAACCTACCCGCCCTTAAGATGTTTACATTTACGAAAACATGACAAAGTGCAATACCCAACCCTCCAGGGCACATATTTACATGGGGAACAGATTTAGTTGTTTTAATCGCTGCATGTCGGTGCTGAATACTGAAAACATTAGTAGGGAAGGAAAAAAGGAAAGAAGCAAGGATGGAAGGAAGGAAAGAGAGAAAGAAAGAATATTGCATTCTTGATGACTTCTTGTGTCATGAGGGACGTCCTTAAGCATAAATACTGAAACATCTGAAGAAAACCTAATCATATCAGAGAGTACATAGATGTATTTCCTCTTCCAAGGCAGTTCTATGACTTCACCGTTTGGTTCTATAGACCCGGGCTGCCGGTACCGTCCTCTGTCTCCACTGCTCAGTGCTTTCAACAGCAACACGGACAAAACTTCTTTCCCTTCACCTACCTTGCGCCGAGCCAGTCAATCTAGTCCAAACCAGAGACTAGACACACTTTTAGGTCAGGTGACCCGGTTGGCTTTATGTACTGACCAAGCTGTTTGACATGCATGTGTGCTTCTGTAGGTTCCCTAGCATGCTGCTTTGTGTTGGACACGCCGCACCTCAACAATGCAAAAGAGAATGAGGGGTGGTCATGCTGAACTACTGAAAGTAAGACACCATGTTGTGGCATCAATTTGACATCTCTCTCATGGGGGAGACTGAGTGTCTTATTTATTAATGAAAGAGCAGGGAGCAGCCCTTCATTTTAAACTTCTATTATGTGGTAACAGCACCGGCGGGCGAAAACGAGCCCACATGATTTCCAGTAGCTGAAGTTCGCCGTAGAATAGACAGGCCTCATCTACACCTCTCCAGATATTTTTTGAAACAGATCTTTTTTCTTCTTCAGTTTGGAAAAAGTCTGCTTCTGCATTGGCACGGTGCCGTAGGATTCCATATCATAATGCTGTAATGCCTATTTTGTTCCAGCGGGTGGCGATAATGATGACAATAATGATATCAAAATTCCAAAGCAGGAGATCCTCTTAACTCTTATACCCTCGTAACGCCTTGTTCATGGCTTCCTTTCTGTATATGCAAATGGCATCTCAGAACTGAAATGCCCTTACATGAGCATCAACTTGTCAACTCATTTTGGGCCTATAACTGATCAATTAGCAGGATAACTACCACATAATCAGTTATTAATCAGTATTACTTCAAAGTGATGTTCATGACATCAGAATGCTCAGTAGGCATCTACGACAAAAATCTGGGCCTCAACACCACTCTAATGTCCCCACATTCCAAAACCCTTTCGAGTTCATTCATGCAAAGTATAGAATATGGAAAAGTCTTTCCATATTCTATACTGGTACAGAAATGTGTTTGAAATAAAAAGTCATTTTACTTAAGGCCTGGTCAATGCTAAATGTGTTTTAGGGTTAAGGTTAAGTTTAGGTTTTAAGGAATGATGGGATTGCGAATGGTGGGTCCTAAGGCTGTGCTTCCACGAGACCACTGCCTGGACAGTGATTGGGGAAAAGTTCTACATTTAGACGAGACCGCCCAGACACCTCAATCTAGCCAGGGCGCTAGATGAAGCATGTTAACATGTTGACCTTTAGCTTCCAACTCACTAGCTTCCAGCTCAATTAGAAAACAGTAACCCGTCTCTGATGAATCAAGTAACATACAAATTCCGAAGTTGTGTTAAACCGATCAGGTTAAGTAGCACGCACAGTACAATGCTGTTCGCCACTGTTTATGTTATTATCTGATTACAGTAGTGTGTTCTGCACATGTGTTCTTTCACACCTGTGGAATACTCCACACCTCTGTGGCGGTGGCTTCAGAAAGGTTTCACTCTGATCCCTGGCTTCAAAAAGTGCCAGTGTCAGAAAGTCTGACCACTGGAGACGTGTAAAGGAGCGGCTGGATTTCAACAAGAATGTTACGGTTTGGGTGAAAATATCGGCTCCGATGCTTCAGACTGAAAGCCTCTCTGATGCTTTTCCATCAAGAAAAGATTCAAAATATTCTTCCAAAACTATCCTAACTCAGTGTGGACATGCACAAGACGGGATGATACATCGTCATTTTTAATATTTTCCGTGTTATCAGATCATATGGATGCACCACAAACATTCTAAAAGTTCACGGTTTTTAAAACTCGTCTTTGGAAAGTTTTTTTTTTTAACTGAGCTGAAAATATTTGGTTTGCAAAATATCTGGTTTGTATGGACAAGCTGTTATTCATAAACTTCTAACTTGCTTCAGAATTTTCATCTAATTTGTGAGACACATGAAAGGGTACAACTCGTCAAGGTAAAGTAACAGTAGTAGAGCCACAGAGGATGAGGGTTTGACATTATCATCCCAGAGGCTTTACCTTGATAATTTTATGTCATAAAGTCAAACTGTAGCGAATAAACTGTCTTCAGTTGTTAATATCCCCTGCCTTCTCATAAAGGTCAGAGATATTGTGCCATATCATTATGAAGACTCATTATTTCATATAAAACAAAAAATAAATAAAAAAAAACACAAAAGAAGAAAAATGAGCCAACTCAGAATATCTGAGTCCAGAACAAGAGAGACTGTAAAAAAATAAAAAAAGTTTTATACATTCTGTATCAGAGATGTAGAGCAGAGGAGAAGGACTTTCTTTGGTGGATTGCAAAAACATGGAAGCTTGTGATTTTGTTACACAATGAAATTGTACGATTACCTTTGTTAAATGTATGCCAACTTTGGAATCACGTGACTAGAGCATTCAACGCATCTATGTGGATTTTATGATCTCTGAAGAATAATAACAGGCTATTTGATGTTTCAGAGTACTGAACAAAATCAGAATGGCATTCGCAGGCGGTTTTGAAAACAAAAGGAAACGGCTTTTTAAACATGATAAATGGCTATGAATGATTTGCAAATTCCAGACGAGATGTGTCCATGATGCAGATATTTGTCAAACTCTAGTTGCAGTTTGGAAGTATATGGCACTTAGCTGGGCTGCAGCAGCAAAAATGATGAAAATCATGTAGCCCTGTTACCAGAGCAGACCTCACAAGTCAAATATGCAGACAGAGGATGAAATTAGGCCAAAAGAGCTTATTTATGTGTCACTCTACCTAGAAGTTTCTAATGGCTTAATCAGACCAGTAGCATCTCTTTTAAAGGCATTTCCAACCTGACTTTCCACATATTGTTTTCTCTTTAGCAGTCCAAACTCCAGGAGGTAATGCATCTGTTGCTGCAGGGTAATGGAGGGTAAAGGTTGTGTTCAAAAGGTAGAGATGCTAATTTTCACAAGGCCATCCAATGAAGCCACAGAAGTCAAGGTGAAAACAAATACCTTGTTTTTCTAGATTTCTATGATTTCGGCAGGTCCAACATTTCAAAGAGCGATAATGAATGTGCTGTTATTTGATTTTGATTCTTGGGGGGAAAAAATGGCTAAAATCTTAAAGGTTTGTCAAAACTGTACAAGTTTTCTGTTTTCCTGCAGTGATTTTGCAATAGCTATATCTTATCACCTTCAATTCACCGGTAAGCTAACTTTTCATTGCTGCCAGGTAATTTATTTCTAATTGACCTAATGTAGGCCTATTTTACAGGCAACAAGGTAAAACTGTGCTGGAAGACTTTAGCTATACCAAATTGGTCTTTGGCAAAAAGTCAATATCTTAACAATATTGTTCTTGGAATGTAGTGTTGGTGAATCTTGGCACACTAATTGTCATATGATAACACATGAATTTGCTAACTGCTTTACATTTAATATGTGACAGAATTTAAATGTAAAATTATGCTAGTAGCTTTGCTAAAGTATGAACCTCCTCAAAGAGAGCTAGGTTTTAATTCACACCTAAACGCTCTAATGTTCGGTACCAACACACAGAGTATGTTCAACAAACAGTTGAGACACTCATTTGTTAGGCATTTGAATTAAATGCTAAATGCTAGCATGACTGTAGCTTAGCTAGCCTACCTGTCTGTATACTACAAATTCATGAAATCCCATTGATATATCTTCAGTTTGAGAAAGCCAAAGCTTAATGAACATTTTGTGCCAAATTCCAGCTGCCAACCTGTGACTGAACAATCACTCTAGAAAGATATTTTTTTTGCTAGAAGCTAAATAGTTCATGTTGACATCTGAAGTTTCCACAGGGCCTGTCACTGAGAATAAATAAGCACCCAGCCGTACGGGGCAGTCAGTTTACACTCAGAAGTCATAACTAATATGTCGTATGTTGGGAAAATCAATGCTAACAGGTTACCAATAGCTGCCATATGTTCAAAATATGGTGACAATTCTAATAAGAACATATTTATTTGCACTTCTGATGGTTTGTATGTCATGAAATCAATCACTAATCATGATACTCATATTGAACATTTTTACAGTGTTTTCACCAATAAGATGTAATGTGGACTAGTATAAGTTAGCCTGTTCACACAGTGGAACAGTTCTTAATTTCCACTGGTTTTGCATCTGTCAGATGGAATATATAGTTAAATTCAGGGTGACATCATTTCCAGATTAAGCTTTGACTTCAGAGATAAATGGACCATAGCAGCATATTCAAAATATTAGAGCAACTATGTAAATGACAGGCGATGATTTTTGTCAGACAAGCGTGTTGATGTGTTTTCCCTGAAAACAAGACGATTTGTGAACATTTATCCACATTTTTGCACCAAGCTGCTCCCATCTGTTAGGGGACAGTAACCTGACAAGCTTAAGGCGCCAGAATGATCAAATAAATGAAGGTTTTTGTGAGAGAAAAGTGTGACTCGGCAATTCCCGCCCAAATCGTCATCGACGATCCACTTGTTGCAATGTGCCATATTTTATCTTGTGTCATGTACAAGACAAAAACTATTGTGGAAGCTTCTGATATGATGAAGTTGGTACACTTTTACTCCCTTTTCATTTGTGACTCATGTGTAAAGAAGAATCTTTGTTGAACAAAAGTCAAGGCTACTAGTGTTACTAGAGTGCTAATGCTGCAATATGTTACTATATGGATGTATGAATATGTATGTGAGAAATAAGAATTATTTGATCAACTGTTACAATGACTTTATATAAAAATATTTCCAAGCACTGTGTTTTTGTTTATTTCTAGGTTATAGAGTTGTTTTCTTTTTCTTATTTTATTTAAATAGACATTTTCAAAGTTTGGACACAAGAGGGCAACAGGAGATGTTTGAAGGAGGAGATTTTTGTCATTATTGGTCTCATCTCACGTACAATAAGACATAAAGTTTTTTTTATTATTGTTGCTATTAACATAAACATATATCATCACCATAAAAAAAGGTACCATAGCGCATACATTGTGTTCACACTACATACTAACAAAGAAGAAACACAACAAAAGAAACAAATAACCCAAAGTGAATCAAAAACTTAGCAGGGCAAATTGTACATGCAACAGAAAAATCCAGGGCAGTACATTAAAGTACATATATTTTCAAAAAAGAGGTCAACTTAAAAACATTTTTTGACTTAACAAAAAATAAGGACTTATGAAACAAATTCAACTAATTATTCCACTGCATAAAATCAGGGATGGTTTTAAAGAATCAACATTTGTGCTTGGCCAATGGGAGAATGTTCTTTGATGTAAAGTCATTAATGATGTCACCACATGAAATCTGCTCAGCTACTGTATGGTTGATACCGATGGCTGCAAGGCCACTGGGACATGGTAGACCTCAGATATGTTTTTGTAAGATTCTACTTGGAGAAAGGTCTCTCTGCTCCAGCCACTGTGGCAGTTCATGGGACTGACCACAAGGAAGAACCAGCAAGGAGGAATGAGAGAGAGGTCATTAAATACTGGGAGTGTGAATGCTGGAACAATAGACTGGGCTGATTGACTAACAGGCTGCAGGTGTGAAGGGGGAGAGAGAGAAAATGGTACAGGGGGCGAGATAGAGTAGACAACAGGGGAACTGGAAAAATAAATCTAACACTAAAGAATAACTAAGAAACACAAAGAGTAACAAAAAACGGAGCAAAAGGAGTCCGTCCTTTTACTGTTTGATCCATCAAAGCAACATTTGATGACATATGAAAGAATGATTCTTGATTACACTGCAAAATGGGATCATTGTTTTGATGCCATAAAATAATAGTTTTGCTCATGATCTGTTACAGCAGGGGTGCCCAAAGTGGGTCCTTGAGGGCCGGCATCCTGCATGTTTTAGTTCTCTCCCTAGTTGTAGTAACAACCTTTTCAGCATGTCAGTGTTCTTCTTAGGTCTTCTAATCATTGGATCCAGGTGCGTTAAACCAGGGAGAGAACTTATACATGCAGGATGCTGGCCCCCCAGGACCCACTTTGGGAACTTTCCTGTCACTGAGTGACTCCATTTTTTGCGAGAAACTTTAATCTGCCCAAACTCATATCTAGCTTTGAAAATACAACCCACTGATCACCAGTTAATTTCAAAACATCTTTCTTTACAATGAGTTTTTTTAACCATCCTGTTACTATTACTCTCCCTCTGGCTAATTCTGTAGCTGTTCATTGTGCTCTCGTCTTGTGTTTGTTTTTAGTATAGTCTTTTTAAAAAAGTTTAGTTTTATTTTACCGCGAACCAAATCTTTATGACGGCCAGGATTAGCCCAGTTCAAACTAAACACGTTGATTCACACATACTGTATCAGGTCAGCTCCCTTCGAAGCTGCTCAAAACTCCAGCTCTTCCAGCTTGTTGTCCTTCCTGGCAGCGCGCGCTGCTCTTCTTGATTTTTATTGGCTATTGGCTCTGCTGCTCTTCTTGTCTGTAACGTTAACAGTAGCGCGACCAGCTACCGTAACTGCTGCTGTTGCACGCAAGACGCTCACTCGCGCTTTCTACTCCCTGCCTTAAGGAGTCTCCGGCTACCGTAATAACAATCTATAGGAAACTTTTTTTTCTCATTCATAGAACGATAAAATCGGGGACGGCTTCAGCCGGGAACAGGCCACTTAAATCGGGGACGTCTGGTCACCCTATCTGAACGACTATAAAATACTAGCTCGAATTTTTTGCGATGAGGATGAAAAGTGTTCTTAACCTTATAATTGATGAAACACAAAATGGTTTCATGACCCAAAGACATGTAGCTAACAACATCAGGCTAGTGTTGGATCTGATTGACTATGCAGGTTTGTGCCATGATGACAGCCTTATATTATTGTTAGATTTCCGTAAAGCTTTTAACACCATTGTAGATAATTTTATTTTTCAAACATTAGAGACATTTGGTTTTGGCCCTTACTTTTGTGCAGCAATCAAAACCATGTATATATTGTTCAATCAAGCTTCATACTGGTACCTCTCCCAGATTTGATCTAAAGCGAGGAGTCAGACCAGGTTGCCCGGTGCCCCATACCTCTTTTTGATCTGCTCTCAATTACTTTCAGATTTCATTAAACTCAACCATTTGAAAGGAATCACTATTGCTGAAAAAGATACTTTATTCTTAAAAGAGACTTCTCAGGTTTCTTTAGCAATTAATACAGTTGAGAAATTTTCTAGAGCCTCTGGACTCTACCTTAACATTAGTAGATGTGAACTTTTAGCCCTTAAAAGTTGTAACACATCCTCCATTTATAATATTCCTGTTAAAGACTCTGTCACCTACAGTATCTCGGCATAAAGATCAACAAAGATCAAAACTCTAGAAGTGCTCTGAACTTAAACCCTATTATAGAAAATGTACGAAAGAAACTAAATTCTTGGCTTCAAAGAGATTTATCAATGGAAGGAAGAATTTTGTTAGAAAAGGCAGAAGGTTTCTTGATCACAAAATGTCATAAAGGAATTGTCAGGTTTAAACACCTACTGAGACAGATTTAACAAACACAAGAAAGACAAGAGAGTTAGATTCTTTTGTACTCGCGAGGAGAACAGCCAGAGATGTTTTCAGTCACACATCTCTTCCGTTCTCAAAACATATGTGTCCGTTATCCTTTTTTATTGCTGTTGGGATCCCTGTTACAGAGAGCATCTCAAAGGGGTGGGGAAAACACTTCAGTCACATGATTGCAACACAAATGCTAGTCACTAACAAAACACATGGTATCTACACACTAGATCATTCTGTTCCAGACACAGGATAACACAGAGCAAGTTGTACGTCTTCACAGCGATGGTTTTATAGCTATCTAACAGGTCAAGGATGCAGAGGTTTCTGCTGAGCGATAACCATTTTGAAAACGGTTCTCTGCTCTTCCTCAGAGGCCTTCTGAGAAAGGAATCAAAGTAATTCAACAACACAGAAACGTTCTTTATGCTAAGATGAAACAAATAAAAGCATTTAAGACAAGAACATTATAAAGGCGCATGAACCAAGAAATATTTGATAATAATATACAATTTACCTAACAGGAATGGTCAATAACATGGGATCCTCATTTTGATCCCTAAGGAATAAATTCAAGCTTGCATCATTTTCTGCTGAAAACTCCTTATTCATTTGGGAGGACAGAGTTTGAATCGTTCTTGGTTGACCCCACCCCTGAAGCCATCTTTGACATTAGAGACCATTAGGTCTCAAATTTTTGCCATTAGAGATCATAAGTTCTCTAATGGCAAAAATTCAAATACAATAAAAATAATAATAGACAGCCATCAGGTTCACTGGAGTACTCAAACCCCTCCACCACGTTAAGGTGACGATTCCCCGGAGGGGTCCTCGGCGAACCCCATCAAATTGATCATGAAACCAATTTGATGACATCCCCCATCCTGAGCAAGCATATAGCGACAGTGGAGAGGAAATCTCAGTTTGAGCTGAGAGAAAC
Organism: Xiphophorus maculatus; assembly: GCF_002775205.1. Taxonomy (NCBI): domain Eukaryota; kingdom Metazoa; phylum Chordata; class Actinopteri; order Cyprinodontiformes; family Poeciliidae; genus Xiphophorus; species Xiphophorus maculatus. The sequence continues at coordinate 23,361,802 of NC_036458.1, read as the reverse complement.
CTCCAGCAGAACCAGACTCAGGACGGGCAGCCGTCTGCCTCGACTGGCCGAAGAAAAAGATGATAGGAAAGAGACACAAACACAAAGACAGGGACCTGCAGAAACACAAAACACAAAGTTAGCAAGAATATTGATGCATGATGCGTGTGTAAGTCACAAGATACAAAATTAAAGAGAAAACTCAACTGTGCATGACAAGGATAGGTAGAAATCCAGCAGCAGAGCAGCACACAGTGGAGGGGTGAAGAGAGGGATGGCACAGAAAAACAGCCAGCTCCAGATCCAAAGCATCATAATCTGTAAATAGTTAATGCAACACACACAAACACAGGACAACAAACATAACCCAGGCAACATCCTCCAGGACCCAGAACTATTAACAACCAGAGTAGACAAACAACCATGAGAAAAAACCAGGCCAAATACCCCAACTAAGACGACCAGCCACGAGAGCCCACACAACCATAGACAGTGCCCAATGGTTGCCAAGAGCATACCCCCCCCCCCCCCCCCCGCCCCCCCGGTCGCCCCCACCCCCAACCCCAACCCAACTATATAAAAAATATTAACATTCTGTTACAAATGTTCAATTTAGTTGTATCCATCCATCCATCAATCCATTTTCTTTTGCTTATCTGGGTTTGCTTGCAGATAATGTCCTCTTTACTGTAGACACTGCACCAATCTGCCTATTGATCGCCTGCTCCACTTTTCCCTCAGTTGTGAACAAGATCCCACGATATTTAAACTACTCTGACACCGGTCATACAGTGACCTAACGAGACACTGATCCCGATCCTAGCTGCTTCACACTCGGCTGCGAACTGCTTCAGCGAAGGCTGTAGGTCACGCCCTGATGAAGACAATAGGACAACATCGTCTGCAAAAAGCAGAGACACAATCCTAAGGCCACCAAAACGGATACCTCAACTCCACAGAAGGACCAAAAGATTCTGTCCATAAAAGTTAGAAACAGAATATGGGCAACCTTTGCGGAGGCCAACTTTCACCAGAAGCAAGCCCGACTTACTGCCGGCAATGAAGACCAAGCTCAGAAACCGGTCATACAGTGATCTAACAGGTCACCGATCCTCATCCTGGCTGCTTCACACTCGGCTGCGAACTGCTCCAGAGAAGGCTGTAGGTCACGCCCTGATGAAGACAATAGGACCACATCGTCTGCAACTAGCAGAGACACAATCCTAAGGCCACCAGAACGGATACCTCAACTCCACAGAAGGACCTAGGGATTCTGTCCAGAATCCAGGATCTGGGCAACCTTTGCGGAGGCCAACTCTCACCAGAAACAAGCCCAACTTACTGCCGGCAATGCAGACCAAGCTCTGACACCCACTGGGAGAGCCTAGCAAACCTCCCACAGGGTTCCCAGAGGAACACAGTCGAACGCCTTTTCCAAGTCCGCAAAGCAGATGTAGACTGGCTGAGCGAACTTCCATGCACCCTCTAAGAGCCTGCTGTGGGTGTAGAGCTGGTCCAGTATTCCACAACCAGGATGAAGACCTGAATCCAAAGTTTAACTATCCAACGGACCCTCCTCTCCAGAACCACTGAATAGACCTTACCAGGGAGGCATAAGAGTGTGATCCGACTGTATTTGGAATACACTCTGCAGTCCCCCTTTTTGAACAGGGGAACCACCACCCCGGACTGCCAATCCAGGGGAAATGCCCCTGATGTCCAATGACCAAAATCCCCAGACTTTGAAGACATGCACTAAGGGGATTGATAAGACCATCAAAGTATTCTGGTCACCTACCCACACTGTCCCAAGCTGAGGTCAGCAGCACAGCATCCCCACTGTAAGCAGTACTGCTGCTGTACCACTTCCTCCTCCTGAGATGCCAGGTGGTGGCCCAGAATCGCCTTGAAGCCATAGGGAAGTTGTTCTCCATGAAGTCTTCAAACTCCTCCATGCCAGCGTTTCTGCCCCGGCGACCACATGAGGCGCATGCCTACATATCTATAATTTAGTTGTAGTTATAATAAAATGCAGGCACATGTAGTCCAGATATGCAAAATATGTATGAATGAAATGGATGTCTACACCGTTGAAATTTTAAACCCCTGTTTTGTACCCTAATTCTTTCTTCTGCTTCTAATTTTTACCCATTAACAAATGATTGTTTTCTACTCACAAAGGTTTTTGTGGGTAGAAAAACTTGTCTGTCAATTAATTTAATTAATTGGCAGGCATTTTGAAAAATAACAATTTTCCAAAAGAAATGTAATAATTTGAGTCTCAAAACTTACCTCTGTCCATACTTACCCTCTATCCATCCTCTTTCTCCACCTCTTCAATAAGCGATCTCTCCGTGGACTCTGACATTGTAGAGGCAGGTGTACTTTGTGTGGCCCCAGTTACTGTTTATCTGTAGCTTTATGGAGCTAAAGGCCATTTTTTCATGGCTCTGTAATGATAAAATGATGTATTAGTTTAATATAGTACAGTAGAGCTAAGAGGGAGTTTATTAAAGGCAAAATAGTTTGAGATTTCAAATGATTGCAAGAGCACCACCAACATTGCTTCAATGTTTTCCCATTTTGTCATACGTCCACAAATGTTCATGTATTTAATTGGTATTTTATGTAATAGTCCAACACAAAGAAGCATATAACTGTGAAGTGGAAGGTGATGAGGGTGATCTTCATCAGCAGATGGAAATAGCTATAAATACAGATCAGTCCTGGAAGAAAACCTGCAGAAGACTTAAAGTGAAACTCATCCCCAAATCAACTTTTTTTTGCTGACAAACTGTCTAAATATGTTATTTGGCATTTTATCTAAATAGATAGCATGTTCTGTGCAAAAGGACATTTTTTGTGCAAATCTTTCAGCTGGGCATTAATTTGCCTAAAATCATCTCATTACTGGTCTCATCATCATCGGTCAATCGGCTCTTAGGGAATTAAATTTTTCTGTTGGTTGCAGCAGTGGGGCTTGGTACAATTTAGTCATTAAGGTAACCAAAGCACAGCGCCCCTAAAACCAGTGGCACTCAGGAGTTGTTGCCAGCGTTGCCATGGCGATTGGTAAGCATTGACTGATAGCATTATTCAGTTTTACAGATGTGTGATTTGTTTGCAATGTGGACACAGAATGGGATGGGTCTCCTCTGCTCTGAGTGTTGGTGAGGGTTTGGTGTTGAGGATGACTGTATGAGACCAGCTGAGGAAGCCGGAGAAGCTTCTGGCAGCTAATGGCCGCTCTCGTTGCTCGCTCAGGGCAGACAAGCTGTCTGCAGCCGAGCAACACAGAGTTATCGCCATTAAAGTCTCCAACAACAGAGAAAAAGACTCTCTAGATTTACCAGATTTAGAATACGATGACGTTTATATTTTTAACATGAAAACACTGAAAAGTTCAATGGGTATAAATATGTTGCCAGTGATTAAGCAAAGTAACAATAAAAAAAGCAACTGGGATAAACATACCGGTAGCTCAAAGGTCTGAAGAGAATCTCCATCCTCCTCATAGATAAAAGTTCCCAGGTGAGTCCACTCCTGTTCAGGTTCCCTCATTCCCTGCAAAACAAAATTAGACAAATATTCTTATAAATATGTCTGAAAGTTAGACTGAGTGTTGCTGTTTAATATTCAGATACTTGTGGCTTACATAGACAGAAAACTCCTTGGGAGCACTCCAGCTGTTACCAGTCGGGGACAACATTTTAGGCAGGTGACCCAAGGTGACGTGACTGATAAGGACTCTGTGGGACAGGGCGATGGCTAAATGTCCCTGGGAACCTTCAAAAGCCCAGCACTCTCCTGGATTTAGGCGAGTCCTCCCCTGAAGAGAAAACCAGTTCAAAGTTTCAGTGGGATGTTAAAATGATAAACAAACAACCTTCTAACTATTACATCACATACAAACACCATTCTGCTTCGTATTCATGTTGCATTATGATTGCAGTTCAGTTCATACCTGGATGACAATGTCTGGGTGGATAAATGGCTCTTCTAGTGCAAACCCAAACCAACCGCATCTTTGTAGTTGGCCAGGATGTGCGGCTAATGGCATCCACTGTAAAACCTTTGCTCCTGTTTTCAAACACACACAGAAAGTGAATTAAAACCATCTAAGCTTAAAACATTCAGTCAGATTTATGATAGCAATGACTTACCTTGTGATTTCAGAGCAAAGTTGGGCAACAAATCTGCCGATGGAAAAAGGTAGTCCATCTTATTCTGCAGGACTATCAGAACATCCTTCACTTCCTGTATTTGTCTTCCTTTATCTTCACATCCTGGGACCGAAACCTAAACACAATTGAAGTTAGATGTTGGGTCATATCACTAAAGAGGACATTCATATATGGGTTTTGATTAACAGAAAGCTTACTGTGTTTATGGTGGGGGGTGAAGAAACCAGAGGGTCCATGGAAAGAGGAGCAATAATGCAGGCAAATCCTGACAAATGAGGAGAAATGAGAAGAAGGTGGCAGGATTAGTGACACTGTTTTCAGACTAAAAACTCTCTACAAAACTTAGAAATATCGGTGCTTGGCTGTTTGTAGAAGAAAATCATTTACCATAAAACAAGACAAGAAATATGACGCTGACAAAACAACGTTTCAGCGTGAACTTCAGTAGGTCCTCATTGCTGCAGCTGCTGCTGCTGCTGCTGCAGCTGATGTTTCCTGAAGACGTCTCTTTTGTTGCTGCGTGGTTATACCGACGGTATGTCCACTTCCTGTTCAGCCAAGGTAGAACAAATACAAATATGTAAACAGATTCATAGATCCTAAGATTATTGAGTAAAATATGCAAAGTCGTTTTGGCAAAAATATTCACTTCCCTTGAACTTTTTTACATCTTGTTTTTAATGACCCTTTACTTAACCAGGAAGTCACCATTGAGAATAAGAATCTATTATTCAAGGGAGACTTGGGTTATAATTCAATGTTATCACATTACAAACACAAACTTTGTACATTTTTTATCAGTCATACTTAGTTCTACATCTCTTTTGATCTGAGTTTGCTATTTTAATTTATGTACAGTATTATTTTCCTATGCTGTAAATTAGCCCTTCCTGCACAGCCTCTTATTTTTATTTTTCCCATCATATATTTTTAAGTTAGTTTGAATTTGCATTCAAACTAAGGTCTAAAAAATAAACTAAAGACCTTATAATGTCAACGTGAAAACTAACCTATATAAAAATAATAGCAACAAACAAAGAATATTTTACCTAAAATAAGTGGCTGCATAAATATTCACGCTTTTTAAAAGTGACTGACCTAATTCAACAAAGGTCCAGCCAACATTAAAGTTTTTGTTGTTTGTTTTTTTTGTCACAATCCAAATTTTGTTGCACATTATTTATTTCAAAAGTAATAAAACAGTAAAACATTCAAGGGGATAAATACTTTTTACAGTCACTGAACACTGAATTCCTCCACTGTGTCTATTCCTAACTGAATCCTAATTAGTGACATCAGAAGGCAGTTGTGATGTATGTATGGAACATACATCACAATCATAATTTAGAGGCATCACAATTGGAAGGCTGAAAAATAAACTGCTACAGAAATTTGTCAAAAAAAAAAAATTTCTTTCTTATTTGCTAAATTGCTAAATAGTACACATGAGTTTGTGGTTTTTACATGAAAAGAAGTAAAAAGTTCAAAGGGGAAGAAATATTTTTGCCATGTCTTGAATTTAATACTTCTGTTGATTCTGTTTACCTGATGCTGGTCTCATGATAAGAGATGGTTGGTTTTCCATCAGCTCCATAGTAACCATTTAGCACCAGTCGAACACTTCTTCTCAAAATGTCTAAACCAAAACAGAGGCATGGAAAGTTGGTCAGTGACTTTAACACAAAGCAGATCAAACATGACAAGATCACATAACTTTTGATCAGTTTCAGCGTCCTAAAACCATTCATGAAATTTAAAACTATCATTTATTTGAACTTTATTCTCATGCAAATCAAAGCATTATTTCTGGAAATTATCACAGTCATTGATCTTCAAATGAAATAACTTTAAACAGCTTTTCAATTTTTCCAGATTTGATTCTTGTCACCATTATCAAACGTGCAAAAAAATAAATAAATTTTTTTTTTTTTTCTTCTATCTTTGCATACAAGTGAAAACAAACTGTTCCGTCTTAAATTTAAATTTAACTTTAAACAGCTTTTAAATCTACAGTTGGAGAAAATTTGTCAAGATTTGGACCTTCTGTTTTGGTCATTTCAAACAAATTGTCAAATGTACAAGACTAAAAACAATCTTTTTTATATTTTTGCATAAAATAGAAAACAAACTATTCAATTTTAAATTATAAAAACTTTTTTCTCATTTATTGAATGTTTAGAGCCAAACCAGTCACGGTGTTATTTCTGACAATTATCACAGTCAGTGATCTTCACATTTTCACATGAAATCACTTTGAACAAAAAAGCTTTAAATCAACTGTTGGGACCAATTTTTCCAGATTTCTTCCATCTCACCTTTATCAAACATGTAAAAAAAACTAAAAAACAACAGTCCTGATATCTTGAATCTTTACATAAAACAAGAAGCAAAACTATTCCATCTTAAACTGAACAAACTTTTTTCTAACCAACAATCTTCATTAACAAATCACTAATAATTCTGTCAAACCAAAAATAATATCTTTCCAAAATTGTGATCAAGTTATCCTTGATGAATATTCAAAGAAAATACTTACGTTTCATTCTTGTATTTTTACAGTATTTCAGTTCAAATGTAGTAAAAGTCTCTTGAACTCTTGGACGTGTCTCTTCTCTGAAATCCTCAAGCACAAATGAGAAAATTCAGTTAAAAATTTCTCCTTTGATGAAAAAATTCCAAGACGCTTGTGATGTATGTTTCATAATTCATACAAGTTCCATAGGTGTGATGTCAGCATCAGCAAACACAATGGAATTTCTGTGTTGATTTAACATAATGCAACTTTAAATACATAAAATGACTAAAATCCTGCTTAGTTAATAAGTTTATTAATTTGTATGTACAAACATATGTGACAACTAGTAAATATTGAAATTACAGTAGTACTTTATATTTAGTGCAGTTCAAGCAGAACCCTGAACTTCTACTTATTGAAACTTAGGTCCAAAGATACAGTAGCAGTTCATTTGTACTTCAACAATGGACCTCTAAATAAAAACTACTGAACATGACAAGTCTAACACAATAAAGTCCTGTTATTAAAATGTAATTCAAAGTGAACAAACATACTGCATATGTAACCCAGGGTAAAACTGCCCTTAATCCCACCTTTGGTGCTCCATTGGCTAGAGTGACAGTCAGTCACACAGTGCATTCAGCCAATCACTGCATCTTGAGTGGTTAATCAGGCCTGCTCCAGCTTTCTCAGTCAGGTGTGAGGGGGAGAGCTGGAGACAAAGGAGCCACAGGTTTGTTCTTCCAAACAATTAGTTTATCTTTGTTTATTATGCACTTTTAAAACTCACAATATAAAAACTCATGTAGATCTGAACATCCAGTGATTTTGGAGCCATGAAGTTGTCATGCACTGAACTATTTATGGAATTGGTGAATAGTGAACACAAATGTTGTTTGGTTGGCATGTTGGTGGTGGTAGCCAATGCTAATTGTTTGATCATCAATTGTAGCTTCTTAAATTCAATATGTGTTAAAATAATGAGATGAATGCTGATATCTTTAATTCATCTGAAAGATTAGATTGTGGATATAATTGCATTTATTTCTGTATATAATAACTGAAACAAGTCTAGTTAACTAGCAGGCTGGTAATTTACTGGTCCTGTTTATTTCAGTACAGGCCAGGTGACCCTGTTAGGGTTAAAGGATGGTGAGCTTCTGACAACTGGCTGGAGCCAAGAGAACCTGAAATTTACTCCATACTGGTCTGGTAGGAGTCTGATGGTCTGTACTGGTTCCCCCTCCATCTCACTACCTAGACACACAATCCATTATTCATCTCTTTTCTGGTGGAAACAAATTGCGCTTGGACATTTTTTCATCTCAAATAACTGGACAATTAAAACATGGACTTTTAAATGTGTGTCGGTCAGACAATGTGCTGACCAGCGGGGAAAGTTAGGACTCTTTGTGCACATCTATATAGAAGATCTACTGCAGTACTGTGTATATATACAGTATTTATTTATTTATTTTTTTTTTTTGGTTTCCATGTATGTTTGTGTCTTGTGGTGTTCACTTAATTTTTTTCCCTTAAAATACATAATATTGAAAGCAGTTATTCTTTTGTATTGTTTTATTGATTACTGACAACAGCTCCAGTAGATGAATCTAGTCTTCTGGTGTTATATGCCATCTAGTCCCTTAACTACATTAAGTAGTGCTACACATAAGTTCCAGAAAACTGTTGCAGCAAACAGTTACCACACTAAATGATGTCATCAAACACCAACCAATCAGGCTCACTTCTATCTAATTTTCCGGACTATAGAGCGCACCATACTAAAAGCTGGTTGGGAAACAAATACATCATCATCATTAGGCCTGTCGCCATAAACGGTAAATCAATTAATCGTACGATAAATTAAAACTATCGACGTCATTTTAATTATCGGCATTATCGTCTCTTCCGGCCTTTTTCTCTTTCTGTTAATGACACTGAATGAAAAAAGGCTCTGCTCCGGTGCTCTCCACTGACCCTCCCTTCCTCATTTTACTTAGTGTAAAGACCACACAATCTTAGAGCTTCAGCCGATTGTCGGCCCATTTTTAAAACCTGACAGACCAAACATTAGCCGACAGAAATCCTAGGTATAACGGTTCCATCGGGTTCGTTCCTGCCGTGTGGTGTCCAACAATGGGCACAAAATAGTGACTACAAGTCCACTTAACTAATTTTAAAACCAGGCATTAATCAATGCATTACTACAATCTACCTGCAATGCATGTGGCTAGTGTCAGCGTAAAGTCCTGACTGAATGAAAATCATTAGAACCTCCAGTATTTACGTCACGTTAACGAAGAACAGCTGAAAAGTTACCGGGTTTATCAACTGCGGTAGCAATTTCGCTCCAACTCCTCCTCTTGTCATTTCTATATTCTTTGCATGTTAAATAAACATTAATGTTGTTTCCACATATTATCTCCAATATCCGCTGGACTTCGGGTTGCGCCGTGTCAGCTGTTTGGGATTCCCCTCCGTAATTTCTCCTCAGAAAACACGGAGGAGAATCCGCGCTTTCTGATTGGCTACCTGTCACATTCAACAGGCTGAGTTAAGCTCCCAGTCAGGGAAAAACCTCTGATTTAGATCGGAGCGGCAACGACGATCTACCGTAACGCACCACACAATCTTAGAAACACCAACGTTTTAAGATTGTTGTAAGGGGAAAAATAGCAGCAAAAATCATGTAGTGTGAACTATTGCATCAGTCGATGTGCCCATCTTCTCTATTTAAATCTAATTATTACTGAAAGGCAACATAATATACAGACTTAATAATCTGCACTCTTTTGGTTGAATGCAGTATTTATTTCCACTTTGGCTTTATGTTGTTTAGTTTTTTTTCAAGTGCATTTTTTGTTAATGGAGACTGAGAATCCATTTTATTTTTGTTTTTGGTTGTTTTGTTTATTTTGTTTATCAGCTCCAGTGTTAAATATTCTTTTGAAAATAAAGCATATCTATTTTTGGCAGGAAATCGCATGCATTATTACATCATTTCCATTAAATCAGTGTAAAAAGGTCTTCAAACAATATTATCGTTTATCGCAATAATTTTTGAGACAATTAATCGTTGAGCAACATTTGCTATCGTGACAGGCCTAATCATCATCAAATGTTAACTGTTAGGTTTATCATTTAGGAAAACTGGGAAAAAAAGACTAAAATCAAAAAGATTCATGTACTGCATGGCTTTATGGCTTTTCTTTTTGTTTCATAACTCGGCATGGTGACTTAAAGGTTTGTAGCTTCTGTCTTGGTTCTTTGTTGACCACAGTGTAGCGGTCAACAAAGAACCAGACTTAATCACTTTATGATTAATCACTTTATGATTAAGTCTGGTTGTTTTTTGTTTTGTTTTTTTTCGGGGGGGGGGGTTCATATTTCTCAGTCGTTGCAAAAATATTTCAGCCAAACTCTTATTGTAATAGATTATTTTGCCAGTAATGTCCGTCTCATGTCTTCATGCCGGGCAGCTGGACGGTGTTGCTGGTGAAAGCCGTCCTGACTGGCGCCGTCTCTCTCTGCTCACTCCTCCTGTTTGTCACTCTGGTTCACAGCAACTGAAGAAGCAGCAGGCCGTAAAAAACAACCTTCCACAGTCTCGGCTCAAACTGGAGGAAAGGTTTTCATAAGTCAGAGTCAGAGCTGTGAAGCTTCAAAGGCGATCGGTGTTGGCTACTTGGAGTTGACCGACTTGATCCACCAACTGGTTCAGCTTCCAGTTCTTCCAGTTTGTTTCATTGGTTATGAGTCCATGAGGAAAAAGAGCGTTCTCTGGGTAACATTTCTACCCAACCCTTCAGTGAATCAGTTGAAGCTAAGGGTCGAAGGTCAACATCAGGAAACTTCTTCAGTGTGACTGGCTTGTGTTTCTTTTTAAGATGTGAATTTTGTATTTATGTAACTACAAATGAATTTACACTAAAAAAACATTTCTTTTAAACCTGTTCTCCAGTTTGTGCTTTGATCAGCTATGAAGTTCTATTAAAAATGTGGGCGTTCCTTTAATATATAACGTTTCCAAAAATGATTATGGTTAAAACAAAAAGACTCCAGAAATAACAGATTGAAAGAAGAACATTTTATTCAACTCAAGAGTTACAGCACTGATGAATTTTGTGTTATGGAGCATTAATAATGAAAACAATAACAAATAGAAAACAAATCTGCCTTCTAACTATTTATTCTGACGTTTTGTTTTGGCTCTTGAATAATCAGAATCTCGTCTCCAGCCAGGCACCAGAAACCTCGCTGTCCGCTTCTCGAGTCATTGATGTTTTGATTGACAGGAGAGTCCAGCTAAGGAAACAGAAGAACAAATTTGAGAAACGCAGAGTCGAACGCACGTCATTAAATGCTGAAACTTTTCTGAGATGTCTCAGCAGCTTCAGTTTCTGCTCACCTACCTGTTACATCCAGAGTAATGGTGCCAGGTGAGGTCCATCTCCCCAGCGGTCGGTCTGCCTCAAACCTGTCACAACGGGGGGGAATTTAATGAGAATTGTTTACTGCACTGTATGTATAAAAGTGTTTTAGCGTTGCTCACTGTAAATAAACTTTTTGCACGTTAAAATTTGTTTATTTTTTTGCTTATATGATCTAACAGGAAGGAAAACCAAGGTTTCAATTCTTGAATAATTAAGAAAATAATTTCAACTATAGAATGGCTGAAAAGTTAAGGTTGTGAAAAATGTATTTAGTACCAGCAGATGGTGTGTAAACCTGGGGCCACTGGATCGTCTGCCTTTTTTGGCAGGCAGAGTATTTTCGTTTTAGTCCTCAGTCCTCTCTGTCTTCTCTCGCCTGATTGGTCCAGTGATGCTGGCGAATCATCACATGATCAGACACACATTCCTTAATCTCTGTCTAAATCACGGATTATTGGAAGAGACTTTCTGATCAAAGTCATCATCATGTCCTCACCTTTCCCACAAGCTGTTACAACCAGTAGATCAGCAGGTGGAGCAGGTCTTCTTCTGCTTTAGTTGTTGGTCAACTCCAGTCATCACATGAGTTCACAGAGAAATAAAATAAAGAGAGAAGATAAAGTTAAGGAGGAAAATATGCACGGACAGCAGACAGCGACAGTTTCTAACTTTCAGCTCAGCTCTCCGCAGCTATATTTGAAATGATTAGTCATGTTGCGTAGATATAAATGTTACTTTTTTTTCTTATCTTCCTCCACCTGACTGGTGGTGTTGAAGGTGGAGGATTCCAGGCGGCGCTGGTCTTCTGCTTTAATTGTTGGTCAACTCATGTCATGTGACATGAGTTGATGTAGAAATGAAATCCAGAGAAAAGACAACAGGGTTAACAAATAGAATACAGGTGGACAGAAGGAAGAACAATTTCATCCATATTTAAAATGAAAATAAGTTTCCTTACGTTTTTGTGTCAACTGGGTTCTCTTATCTTCCTCCACCTGACTGGTGGTGCTGAAGGCGGAGGATTACAGGCGGAGGAGATCCAACCTGGGACGATCAGACATCATTGATCTGCAGAATCTGAACCTAACAGATGACTGAATCAGACTTTCTGATCAAGTCATAATCATGACCTCACCATTTATAAAATCTACTAGAACCAGTAGATCAGCAGGTCCTCTGCTCTATTCCTGATCCTCCTTCCATCAACACAAAGCTCCGCTGTTATGAAAGGACTCAGTAAAAAAAAACACACACACAAAACAAAAGTGTCAGTGAGGAGAAAGTACAGCAGGAAATAGGAAATAGATTTGAATATTGACTTCGACGTTCTGTGTGTTGAACATTTTTTGTTGTGTAAAAGTAAATGTTCTTACATTTTTTGTCAACTGGGTTCTCTTATCTTCCTCCACCTGACTGGTGGTGTTGAAGGTGGAGGATTACAGGCGGAGCTGGTCTTCTGCTTTAATTGTTGGTCAACTCATGTCATGTGACATGAGTTGATGTAGAAATGAAATCCAGAGAAAAGACAACAGGGTTAACAAATAGAATATAGGTGGACAGAAGGAAGAACAATTTTGAAATCTGAGCTCAATTTCATCCATATTTAAAATGAAAATAAGTTTTCTTACCTTTTTTGTCAACTGGGTTCTCTTATCTTCCTCCACCTGACTGGTGGTGCTGAAGGTGGAGGATTACAGGCGGAGGAGATCCAACCTGGGATGATCAGAGAATCAGAAATCTGAGAAGTCTGAACTTGGGTCGGGTATTTTTTTAATGTCTATTCTTTTGTGATTTTTCTGTGTTGTAACACATGAACATGCTATTGGTCATATAAACTATTTGTTTCATGAGATTAATAGTTTATCTACATAAAACTTTACTCCACATGCTCTCCATTTCCTTTCCTCTGATCCTGTCCTCTAGTGTCTCTCTGAATAAAAGCTCTTAATTAAATCCTTCAATCATAAACTATGTTCTCCTTTGTCTTCTAATTTCTTATTGTCCTGATGCTTTAATTTGGTTTCTGATACAACGTATTGTCAGGCAAGCATTCCTTACTTAATGTAAATTTTAACTCTATGTGGTTGAGCACTTTGTAAATTACTAATAACTTCTATTTCTATTTTTATTTAGTAAAGCTGATGGTCCCCACCACCAGCAGGAGGCAAGCAGTATCATGTGAATGTGGAAAAACTTACAAGCAGTGTGAAAAACAAGGGGTCCAGAAGGACAGGAACCACATGGACGACGACGAAAGGATCCAGCGATGAGCAGCTAAAACCTGAAAGATTAAAACCTTGGAGAGTGGATTAGTGGAGGAACAGAATAGAATAATATACTATATCGGAGAGCACCGCGTGGGGAAGAACCGCTATTTCACCCTGAAACATGGGGAAGATGAGAGGAAGACACAAAGACAAAGAAAACTCCGGTGCAAGGCGCTACCTAAGGCTTCCTGAGTCCTGCCAGAATCCTCAACATCTAAAATGCTACATCTAGCAGCGGGATAAAGAAAAGCCCCGGTGCAAGGCGCTACCTAAGGCTTCCACAGGCTTGCTAGAAACCCATTGGCTTTAATAAAACAAACAAAAAAAAACAGAGAAATGATGATATGTCCTAATGTGACTTCCCACATAGGTTCTCAGTTTTTACGGATCCCAATCTAATCAGAGTCACTTGAAACGTAGCGAGGTCTAAACCACACGTGTCTGGAACTCACTCTTGCTATAGTTCCACCAGATGTTGAAGGTGTTGGTTCCTCTTCTATGTCCTTTTCAGTCTCCATCCGGAAACGGAAGTCAGGGGATGACAAAGTTGGATTTTCACGGTGTGTTGATGGTGAAGGACTGAAAACGCGGGGTGACAAAACGGGAGATCTTCACAGTGCGTCGATGGTGAGGGACTGACGTCAGGGGATGAGAGAAAAGGATCCTCTTGCATCGTCCCTCGTAAGGGACTGAGGACAGGGGATGACAAAACAGGACGTTTACGTGGCATTCTATACGAGGGACTAAGGACGGGGGATGGCAGACCAGGATCCTCACACGCTGTCCTTGCTGAGGGACTGAGGATAGGGGATAACAAAACAAGAAGTTTACGCGCCATTCTATACGAGGGACTAAGGACGGGGGATGGCAAAACAGGATCCCCACAAGACGTCCTTGGTGAGGGACTGAGGATAGGGGATAACAAAACAGGACGTTTACGTGGCATTCGATACGAGGGACTGAGGACGGGGGATGACAGACCAGGATCCTCACACGACATCCTTGCTGAGGGACTGAGGACAGGGGATAACAGAATAGGATCTTCATGGTCTGTCGTTCGATATGGAATGAACAGAGGGGTTGACGGAATGGGCTCGTCCTCCCATTCTTTACCATATCTCCATGCTATCCTTCTGCCGATACTTTGAAGGACCTCGTCCCAAATGGGATCTTCATTATACCACTGTGCCGTCTTGGCTGGGAGCTCCTTTTCAGCAAGTGTCCTTACTCCTCTTGGCTGGGGGCTCCTCTTCAGCATCACTGTCCCTGGTCCGCTTTCCGTTTATGCCAGTCACAGATGTCGCATGAGTCACGTCCTCTTTCGAACCTACCTGATCACTAGGCGTTGATGGTGTATCATCCTCCTTCGCATCATCCACCTTCTTTGGAATTCTAATGGCGCGGCAAAAAGTCACTAAATTTCTCCAACCTGCCAGAGGTTGTGGTGAGGCACTGATAGGAACGGAGTCCTCTGGACGCAAAATGGGCTCGTCCGGTTTGTCAGGTCCAAATGTGAATTTAAAGCTGGAAGGAAGCACTGTACCAAAACTAAGCTTTAATGGTGGGTTGTCCTCCTTCGCAGCATCCACCTTCTCTGTAATGCTCCTGGCGCGGCCAGAAGTCAAAGAAGCCCCGTCCTCTTCCAAACCTACCTGATGGTGTTGCGAGGTACCAATAGGTCTGGAGTTCTCTGGACGCAAAATGGGCTCTTCCTGTTTGTCAAGTCCAGACGTGAATTCAAGTGAAGTACAAGGAGCCGTGTCTTCTTCAGGCTTCTCAGCTACCCCACTGTCTTGTATGTATTTGAAATTTGGGGGAAGAATCTCAGAGTGCCAGTGCAGCGACGCAGCACTGTCACGGTCCACAGCAGAACTCGGCTGATCAAACCTCAACCCCTCTCCGTAGTCTTCAGAAACCATGTCGGTTTCATTTGACCACACCTTACCGTGTTCCTTACCATTGTCTGGAAGTCCCTCCAACTTTGGGGATCCATCTGCTGGAAGCGCCATGGTCTGAGCTGCAAAGGAAAAAACAAAGCAAAAAAAGCTATAATTCAGGATCTAGACCTTCACAAAAGTCCAAAGCAATGTTTTGAGGGAACTGAAATACCAACAATACAATAACCCAGGTTTATGAATGTGTTTGTTTTTCTTGAATATATTTAATTAACAATATTATTGCTATGCCATTGTATTTGATTATACAATAAAGACGGGAATTAAGAGATAAAACAAATATAGCTTATCTTTAGTCACAAAAAAACCCAGCAAAAAATACAATTTTACATAAAAACCAGAACACATTCTAAAACTCAATGATCAAACATGTATGGAGCATCGCCACTCAGACAAACAAACTTGCAGCTTCATCTTGGTACCAATCAATCATTAAAGACAACAAATCAAATTTAGAGTTATTGGCAATTCATCCCTAACCATAAACTATTAAACATTTGGAAACATAAATTAAAGAGCTATACACTGTGTTTAGAATGTCTTAATAGCTACTGAAACACCTGTAATCTTAGACTGTGCCATAAGTGTGAATAAAATAAGACTGCAACAAGTTACTCAGTTCACCTTTATATAACAACCCATCCTCACAAATCTTTGATGCTCAGGTACATTTGATCATTCGTAACAATAGCCAGGGATAAGATATGTGATCCATTCATAATTATTACACTTAAATCACTGCTTACACAACTTTGATACTTTAAAAGTATCAAAGTTTAGAAATATATGTTTCCAATTGCATTTGTAAATTACCAAAATGTTAATTCTAGTTAATCAAACTAAATTCCTTTGAGCTCCACAATTTTTCACAATCACAAAGACAGCAAGTCTGACACCTCATCAGTACTACCTTCATACTCCCACATATAGCCAACAGCAGAAATGTAAACCTGTAAAATTAATTAAGTTTAAAGACTGGGGAACTAAATAAACAGGCCGACATAAGTGGCCTTTCCTCCGTTTCCAGGGGCTCCCTCCTACAAAAATAAAACTGTTTATTTGGTTTAGAAATCCATATCCAGTGTTAAAATGGCCATTATATTTTGTCTGGAGATAAGCCAGACAAAATAATTAAAATAATAATCTGCATCCCTTATGTGTGCATGATGCCTCAAAGTCTTATTATCACATGTTAATATTACTCCAAATGGCTCAGTTATGGTTGAAGGTAGTGTTATGAAATTCATTACATCAGTCTGAAGATCATGGCTGCACACAACCCAGCAAGAAACTCAGATGAATGTTCACACAGTTATTTTTCTCCAAATGCTTCTTTCAATATTACCATCTCCATGGAGACAAAATACATCAACAATGGATTCTCTAAAAGTAATTCTCTCAAACTAAAATAAAATGTTTTCCAATCACCACACCACTATTAATATTGCTGACTCTTTCTGAAAACGTAATCAGCGTGAAAATATATTACAGCTACGGTGGCCGACAGGTGCAAATGCGCAGCAAAAGAGAAAACATGCAAACAAAAAAGAAGACACCCCCGAATGAAATGCAGCAAACAAAAAGAGAGACGCAAACACCCCCGAATGAAATGCAGCAAACAAAAAGTGTTGAAAACGGAAGTGCTCCAGACCACTAGGGGGAGTCAAAGAAAATAGTATTCATTTCTATGGGACCAGATGCAAGATTCAGAGAAAGAAATTTGAAAGAAAGTAAAGGTATCTCTCTGAATCTTGCATCTGGAAAGTGTGATTATTGTGAGAAGTCTGAAACAATAGAGCATGTTATTTTAGAGTGTTGTAAGTATGAAGAAGAGAGAAGATGCATGCTGAGAGAGTGTGTAGGTATTAAAGAAAGGTTTAATTTAATAGAATTTTTGAGGAGAGATTTCGGGAGTAGACATATTCAAATAATTATTCGGTATCTTAAAAAAACAAAGCTATTTCATAGGATATGAGTAGAGCAAGTTGGGTGTGAATGTGTAAAGAATATCAAAGAGGGGTATATAAAGTTATAAGCAAGTTGGATAATATAAGCAGGTGTGTATGTGTGGGGGTATGTTTAATCAGGAGTTAATGGAGGGAAAAGGTAGAAAGTGAAAGTTTATAGACCATCTCGAACCACACTCCATACTGGTAAGTGGCGGTAATGCTACTGTAAGTTTGTTGCCAACCGCCAATAAATACCAAGAAGAAGAAGAAGAAGAATCTTGCATCTGGTCCCATAGAAATGAATAATATTTTCTTTGACTCCCCCTAGTGGTCTGGAGCACTTCCATTTTCAACACTTTTTGTTTGCTGCATTTCATTCGGGGGTGTCTTCTTTTTTGTTTGCATGTTTTCTCTTTTGCTGCGCATTTGCACCTGTCGGCCACCGTATACAGCTGCCAAATATGCAAAGGACCAACACAGCATTTCGTAAACCACTAATTATTCAAAACTCCTCTTTCTTAGAAAAATTAAATGAAACAATAATAAGTTTAAATCTAAACTAGTTAGAAATAATCCAGGAGAAATGCATATCTAAAAACTTTTCTAATATTCAAGTATTAAGATTTTATTTCAAGCAACGTATCCAAGGAGACCAAATGTGTTTTTGAGGCATTTTCTGAAACCTGGACCAGACACTGACTCTCATTCCAAAGATCTGAATAAATCAAAACCAATCTTCTAAAATCAGAAGTAACTTTTTAAACCAGATAAGCAGTGTTAAACCCCCACATTCTCACCAAAAAATGTTAACTAACAAATTAATCACAACCAGAGTAACTGAAACCGAGATCAATGTTTTTCTAATGAATTTTAACATTCAAGTAACTTCTGAAAATGATACGTCACATAAATGCAATGGAGCAAAACACTGTTTTTCTGGTCTTGAGTAATTACAATAAACTAAATAAATGAGTTACTTTGTGAAATCAACAGGTACACATTGATTGTTCTTTAAAGATTTTTTCTAAGAATAAAGTTGTGTGTTATTTATTCAATGTATCCATGGAGACTACAAACATTTTTCAAAAAGCTGGTTCCAAAACTGTTTTCAAACCAAAACAACTCCAGTCAGCATTACTGACATTTTCCAGAATTTCAAATAACTAGCATATATAAATCACAAAACAAATTCAATTAACTCACAAATAAGTTGCACCCCAAAAATGCAAATGATATTTTCCTAGACAGAGAGTTGTAATTTCCAAAAACTGAACACCAAAGTCATCAAAGCTGACTTTAACCAACTCAAATAATGTTTTTTTTATTCTTTTAAAATTAGTTCACCCATGTAATAAAACTAAACGCATATATTAAACTCTATCATTAGATAGGAGGAGGCACATGTTTGAAAAGTGTTTCTTAATTTTTTATTGAAGTCATTTTAAATAATATCACCAATGTATCCATGGAAACTAAATATGTTTTTCTGGGCTTTTTTTTTTTTTTAAATGAACAAAGAACCATCCAGTTTACCAAAAATTGGACACCAAAGTCATCAAAGCTGATTTTTTTTTTTTTTTTTACAAAGAAATCATTATTTTCTTTGTTAAAATCAGCTTTAATTGATGATAACTACTGCATGTCTATACACGATTCATTGCCTACTAACGTTTTATCATTAACAAACACAAACACACACTTATAATGCTTATTACTGGGGCAACAGTGGTAGGAGTTTGCCCTGCAATGGTCCGCCTCTGTCGTTGTGTCCTTGAGCAAGACACTTCACCCACCTTTAGCTGGAGTTTATTGCTGGCATGATATAACATCTGTGGCTACAATCCATTAGCTTAATATCATCAGTGTGTGAACGTGTGCATGAATGGAAATTTTATGTAAAGCGTCTTCGAGTGTCCTAATAAACCGCTAGTCTGATGTGATTACCATGGAAACCAAGTATGTTTGTCAGGGCATTTTTAAAAAAAAAAAACAAAAAACAAAAGTAAAGGCCAAGAATTGGACAGAAATCTTATTGTTTGTTTTTTTTTCAAACCACCATAACAATTTTTCTCAAACACTAGTGTTCATATCCCAGACATTTATCCACAAATGTCAATAAGCTAACACATAAGTCACAAAACAATTTAAATTAACACAAATGCAAGAGACCTATTAAAGCTATATGCTTTAAAGAGGTCATCAAAATTTCAAAGAATTGGACACCAAAGTCATCAAACCTGATACTCTTAGATTAAATATCATCATTTCTGTTTTTTCAAATCAATTCATGTTTCCTGGCTGTGCTAAAAATAATAAAAAACAGATCAACATGTCCGTTTCTTGAAAAAATAATGAAATTAAATAATTAAAGTATAGACTATTATAAAGGTAAATACTATTTTTTTGAATGTGTTTTAAAAAAAAAGTTAAATATTTAACGTATTTCACTTAGCGTATCCATGGAAACTGAGTGTTTACATGGCATTTTTCAAAAAATAACGGTCAAAACCCATGCTAATTTTCCAGAAATTTGACGTTAATTTAACTAATTTGACTATAATTAAGGAAATACATATATTTATTAAATCACTACACCACAGTTTAACATTCCTGACATTTCCAGCGAAATTCAGTTCAGAAAAAGCCTCATTAGTTAAGAACGATCTATGCTAGCAAAGAATGCTACTTGTCTTTTTTTTTCTACAGCAGTCAGTATTTCTTTAACACACACACACAATAAACTAAACAAGTCACTAATGTCCTAGTAATAACTTGCTTTCGTTTATTAAAAAATAAAAGAACGATTTTAACCTTCCAGCTGGTCACCCTGTTGGTCCTTCTTCTTCTTCTTCTTCTTCTTCTTCTTCTTCTTCTTCTTCTTCTTCTTCTTCGTGTGAGAGGAGGGTGAGTGGAGAGCGGAAGAAGAGTGAGAGAGAGAGCGAGTGTGTACTTTTCTATCTTTGTTTGTCTTACTGTTTTTCACTAGGTGTTTTGTTTTTCATTTGTTTAATTGTGTTTTTGTGTTAGTTGGTCACGTTTTAGGGGGGTTTTTCGTTTAGTTTAGGTGTGGCCGTCGGGCGTGCCTGGCTTGCCGGCGTCTGACGGCAACAATGGTGGGTGTTGTCGGTGGTGGGTTTTTCTCCACGCTGACACGGAAGAACGGTATCAAGGTGGGTGCTGGTTCTCCGTGCAGCGTGGAGGAAGTTTGTTTGGCTGTAGGGGAAATGATTGGACACGGGAATATAAGGTCGGCGGCACGAATGAATGGAGCGGTGGTATTGTTTGTTGCAAAAGTGGAACATGCACAACAGGTGGTGGAAAAAGGTGTGTCGGTGAATGGGTTATTTTTACAAGTTACACCGCTCACGCTACCAGCCACTAAGATAATGTTGTCAAATATACCCCCTTTTATCAGCGACGAGTTCTTGATAAAAGAATTGTCGAGGCACGGCAAAGTGGTGTCACCGATCAAAAAAATCCCTTCCGGGTGTAAATCACCGCTACTGAAACATGTTGTTTCTCATCGGAGACAATTATTCATGATTTTGAATAAAAAAGATGAGGAAATGAATTTGCGGTTTCACGTTAGAGTGGATGATTTTGATTATGTGCTGTTTGCAACATCAGGTCAGATGAAATGCTTTGGATGTGGACAGGAGGGCCACGTAATAAAAATGTGCCCGGATAAGGCAGAGTCGGCCAGGCCGGATTCAGAAAAGCAGCAACCCGCTGCTGCTGAGCAGAGTGGGGGAACAGGCAGCGAGGTTGTTGTGGAGGGAGAACTTGCTGCTGCTGCAGCAGCGGAGAAGCCAGCTGCTGCTGAAGCGGCGGGGGAACCCGACGCCGCGGTGGGGGATTTGGGGGCAGCGGAGGAGGTGGTGGTGGAAGCCACTGTTGAGGGGTCAATAGAGGATAGTAGTAGGAGTGTGTATGCGGAAAAAGATGAGAGCACGGTGGTGTGTGGAGGTGGGACAATTGGTGATGCAGGTGAGAGTGTAGAGGGGGGAGGAGGTGATGTACAGGAAGAGCAGGAGGGAGTGCAGGATGATGTGGAACATCTAGTGTGTGGAGACAAGGGGGAGAGAGGGGAAGTGCAGGCGCATGAACAGGTTGAAGGAAAATATAGTGAAAAGTCGGTTAAAGGAGGTGGAGAAGAGAGGGATATGGGTGGGGCGGAGAAAGAGATGGATTTAGAGGTTTGTTATTCAGCAAAGAGGCGAAGCAAAAGGAGAAATGTGGTTACTGCTGAACAGGCTAGTAAGCAAGCTAGTAAGTTAGCTGTAGAAAGGAAAGAGGTGTCGGAGAGCAGTGATGAAGAGAGCTGGTTTTCCGACACCAGTGAGGTTTCAATGTCACAAGCAAGCAAAGAACCAAGGTACCCGGTAGAATTATTCAAGACCTTTTTAAAACAAACAAAAGGATTAAAAGGAATAAAACTTGAAAGCTATTTCCCTGATCTAAAAATATTTTATTTCTCTGCGAGGCATTATGTAAAAAACAAAGAGGTGTCAGGTTTTACAAATACAGAGGTTTTTAGGTTAAAGAAAATAATGACCAAAGCCAGAAAACAGTTTTAATGATGCACAGTAACTTTTTAATATTTTTAATTTTTTTAAATTGTTTTTGGCATGTTGTCTTTAGCCTTTTACCCATCATGGATTCTTTTAAGATAGCATCTTTGAATCTTAACGGGGCGCGGGAGGCAAAAAAAAGGGCATTAGTGTATCAAATGTTGAATCAAAAAAGAATAGATGTCATTTTCTTGCAAGAAACGCACAGCGATCTTTTGATCGAAACAGACTGGAGAAGAGAGTGGAGGGGGGAGGTGATTCTGAGTCACGGCACCTCCAAGAATGCAGGAGTGGGCTTTGTTTTTTCTAAAGCTTTTATCCCGCTTTCTATTGAAACTGAGCACGTTATACAAGGGAGGTGTCTCTTAGTAAAGATGAAGTTTGATTTTTTTAACATGGTTTTTATTAACATCTATGCTCCAATCGTCAATGCAGAGAAGAAATGTTTTTATGAGAAAATTGGGGAAAGATTGGAAAATTGTGAGACTGAAGATTATGTTTTTATAGGTGGGGATTTTAATTGCACAGAAAACGAGTTTTTAGATCGTAATCACGCAGAGCCGCACCCGGCAGCCCAACATGTCTTAAAGCAGCTGGTCTCGTCTCATAGCCTGGTGGATGTATGGAGGAGGATGCATGCAGGTTTCAGGCAGTATACATGGTCCCACATCAAGGAAGGTAAAATCTCTTTAGCTCGTTTAGATCGTTTTTATTGTTTTAAGCATCATTTTAATGTGTTTAAAACATGCCAGATCGTACCTGTACCCTTCACAGACCATTCGTTACTTTTAGGAAGTGTTTTTATTAGAAACATTTTACCGAGAAGTGCGTATTGGCATTTTAATTCTGCATTGATATACGATCAGAGTTTTAAAGAGGTTTTAACTTATTTTTGGACCGGTTTTAGAGAAACAAAGGCTGATTTTAGTTCAATCAAACAGTGGTGGGACTATGGGAAGGTCCAGATTAGACTGCTGAGTCAGCAGCACACTGTCAATGTCACTCGTGACATCACTGAATCTATCAGAGATCTGGAGATGAGTATAGTGGATTTGGAGCGACTTAGTGACACCACAGGAAATCGAGAGTATTTTGAAGCTCTCAAATCAAAAAGGCTAACTTTAGCCAACCTGCTGGAGAGTAAGGTACAAGGCGCGTTGGTCAGGTCCCGGATGCAGAACATCACAGAGATGGATGCTCCCTCTGGCTTTTTCTTTGGTCTAGAGAGGAAACAAGGTCAGAGGAAGATGATCCACTCATTGCTGTCGGACACGGGGCAGCACCTGAGCGAACCGGGGCAGATAAGGAGGAGGGCTGTGGAGTTTTATCATTCTCTGTTCCGGAGCGAATATGATGAGAGTGAGAGAATGATGGAGGAGTTCTGCGAAGAACTACCTCAGATCTATAAGGAGACCAGTACCGATCTGGAGCGCCCGCTGGGCATACAAGAGCTCCACACAGCCCTCCAGAGCATGCAGGGCCAGAAGTCCCCGGGCGTTGATGGGCTAACAGTCGAGTTTTTCAAGGCCTACTGGGACCTTCTGGCCCAAGACATGCTCGAAATGTACAACGAGAGTCTAGCCACCGGTTCGCTCCCCACATCCTGTCGCAGGGCGGTCATCACCCTGCTGCCAAAGAAGGGCGACCTGCAGGAAATAAAAAACTGGCGCCCCGTGTCCCTCCTCTGCACGGATTACAAAATCCTTTCGAAGGCTCTGGCCACGAGACTAGGGAAAGCCATGGAGCAAGTCATCCACCGGGACCAGACCTACTGCGTCCCCGGCAGGTCCATGGTGGACAATGTCTATCTAATTCGGGACATTTTGGAAGTCTCCAGTTCATTGGGTTTACAGACAGGCTTGATTTCATTAGATCAAGAAAAGGCGTTTGACCGCGTCGAACACGACTTCCTCTGGAAAGTAATGAGGAGGTTTGGGTTCGGCGAGGGTTTTATCGCCAAGATCCAGGTGATGTACAGTGACATTGAGAGTGTGCTGAAGATCAACGGTAGCCTGTGTGCCCCTTTTAGAGTGTGTAGAGGCGTCCGACAGGGCTGTGCGCTCTCGGGGATGCTCTACGCACTCTCCCTGGAACCCCTTCTCTTGAAAATACGCTCAGAAATTCATGGTCTGGTTTTACCTGGTTTTAACAACAAGTTGATTTTATCCGCCTATGCTGACGATGTTGTTGTTTTTATTAAAGATCAACATGATGTCAACATTTTAATCGAGATAATAGAAAAATTCTCCGTCTTGTCTGCTGCGAAGGTGAACTGGGGAAAGACCGTAGCTTTGGCCGTGGGCGAGTGGCCCGGTGGGCTACCAGTTCTCCCTCAAAGACTCCAGTGGAAGAGAGACGGTTTTAAATATCTTGGTGTTTTTTTAGGTGGAAAGGATACTGTAAAAAGAAACTGGGAAGACTTGGAACAAAAAATACAGAATAAACTGGCAAAATGGAAATGGTTGCATAAACAAATGTCATATCGAGGAAGAGTGCTGGTTCTGAATAATTTGGTGGCGTCACAATTGTGGCACAAGCTTGCTGTTTTAGATCCTCCATCAGGACTACTAGTAAAAATACAGTCAGAGATGGTCAATTTCTTCTGGAACAACCATCACTGGGTGCCGCAGTCCGTTTTGTTTTTATCCAGAGAGGAGGGGGGCCAGGGCCTTGTCCACCTGGCCAGTAGAGCCGCTGTTTTCCGGTTGCAGTTTCTGCAAAAGTATCTAACAGGATCCCCTGTGTGGAGGGATGTGGCCAGCTGCATTCTGAGACGTGTAAATTTTCTAGGGCTGGATGCTGCTCTGTTTTTAACAAATTTTAGCCTTTTAAAGTTAAAGGGAATTCCTCAATTTTATCAAAGCGTTTTTAGATCGTGTGCATTTTTTAAATTGCACAGACCAGATAAGAATAACTCTCTGTATTGGCTTTTAGAAGAACCTTTGATCTGTGGAGCAAGATTGGATGTCAGCGATAATGCCGTTCCGGGTTTTTCTGAAGTGTTGTCTGAGTCCAGAACGGTAACTCTACGGCAACTGATCCAGGCGTCCGGACCGGACTTTGATAATGCCCAGGAGGTTGCCTCGGTCATTGGAATACGGTCCGTCAGATTGACGAGGCGCTTCTTGGAGAGGGTGAAAAATCGGTTGACCGCCGAGGAGAGGAGGCTCCTACAATGGTACGAGAAGGAGGAGTGCCTGCCGGATTCCACTGACCCGTTCCCAGAAATGTTTCTGGACCCGGATTTTGAGGAGGACAGTGGTCCCCTACTGCAGAGCACAGACTCGAAGATGGACCTGTGTAAAACAGGTCCAAAAATACTGTATAGATACTGTACAAAACTCTTAAACAAAAGGACCCTCCAAAAAAGAGAAGTGAGTGTGTGGGACAGCAAGTTCGGAGGACAGAAAACTCACTGGAGAACCTTGTATAAGCCTCCAATCAAGAAAAGGACTGGTGACCTTCAGTGGAGGATCCTTCACGGAGCCATTGCCACCAATTCTTTTTTATCTGTCATCAGTCCTGGGGTTTTAAACGAGTGTCCTTTTTGCAAGATGTCCGAGAGTGTTTTTCATGTTTTTATAGATTGTGCACGGTTAACTAGTTTTTTTAATCTTTTATCGACTTTTTTTAGTTTTTTTCATATGGTTTTTTCTAATGCTGTCTTTATCAATGGAGTACATCATAGTAAAACCACTAGTTTTAAATCCCGGATTTTAAATTATTTAATTTCCGAAGCCAAAATGGCTATTTATATTACTCGACGGGACAGAATGCAGGCTGGACCTCAATTTGATGCTGTGACTCTGTGGAAGGTCAACGTCAAAGCCAGGTTGAGGTTGGAGTTTTGTTTCCACAGAGCCACTGGGAATTTGTCGGGGTTTTTAAGCTTGTGGGGTTTTAAAAATGTATTGTGCACCATTTCAGACCAGAAGGATTTATTTTATAACAAATTGTTATTGTGAATATGTATATTTATTTTTTATGTATTGATTAGTGCCTTGATTTAAGGGAATAATGTGACAAAAATAGGTTTATTGTATAATAAATGTTTTGTGAAAAATCAAAAAAAATCTTCTTCTTCTTCTTCTTCTTCTTCTTCTTCTTCTTCTTCTTCTTCTTCTTCTTCTTCTCCTGGCCAGGAAACGTCTTTCGCAGGTTTCTTATCCACGGGCTTCTTCAGCAAGTGCGTATTTCAGCAAGTGCTTCTTTAACAAGTTTTGCACAGCAGACTTTTCAACAAGCTCAAACCTTCCGAGGCTGTAAAGGCTCCTTCAGGCGTCTCTCTCAAAAGTCCCGTCGCAAAGGGGAAAGAACTCAGAAGGTCAGCGTCATTTATAGGCTTGAGGACGCTAACGTCGTTTCCATGACTTTCATTGACGAACGCACGCACTGGTGCGTCAGAGAAATCGGACTACAAATAATGCAGGTAATGCAAGTATCGCGATGTCTTGTTTATCACTCCGTATGCTGCCACCTACTGGCCAACCAGTCTAAGTTCACAATGACATTTTTAAAACTTACACGACTGATGTGACATTATATTTCTGCTTTCATTATTAACAATCAATCAATCAATCAATCAATCAATCAATCAATCAATCAATCAATCAATCAATCAATCAAATTTTATTTGTATAGCTCATTTCAGCAGCAACACATTTCAAAGTGCTTTACATCATTACAAACACAGAATCACAATGCAATATAGAATCAATCATTAAGTCAAGTTACATCAATAAATTTATAATTGATTACATTTCAAATACAATTCTAAACAGGTGGGTTTTCAGTTGAGATTTAAAAGAAGTCAGTGTTTCAGCTGTTTTACAGTTTTCTGGAAGTTTGTTCCAAATTTGTGGTGCATAGATGCTGAAAGCTGCTTCTCCTCGTTTGGTTCTGGTTCTGGGGATACAGAGCAGAACCAGAACAAGAAGACCTGAGAGGTCTGGAAGGTTGATACAACAACAGCAGATCTTTAATGTATTGTGGTGCTGAGCCGTTCAGTGATTTATAAACTAACAACAGTATTTTAAAGTCTATTCTTTGAGCTACAGGGAGCCAGTGGAGGGACTTTAAAACTGGTGTTATGTGCTCTATCTTCCTGGTTTTAGTCAGAACGCTAGCAGCAGCATTCTGGATCAGCTGCAGCTGTTTGATTGATTTGTAGGACAGACCTGTGAAGACGCTGTTGCAATAATCAATACGACTGAAGATGAAGGCATGGATGAGTTTCTCTAGATCTGGCTGAGACATTAGTCCTTTAATCCTGGAAATGTTCTTCAGGTGATAGAAGGCCGACTTTGTAACTGTCTTTATGTGGCTCTGAAGGTTCAGGTCAGAGTCCATCACTACTCCCAGGTTTCGGGCCTGATTGCTGGATTTCAGTTGTAATAACTGAAGCTGTGCATTGACTCTAGATCTATAACTCTAGATCGTTCCTCTTTAGGTCCAAAAATAATAACTTCAGTTTTGTTTCTGTTCAGCTGGAGAAAGTTTTGGCACATCCACACGTTTATCTGTTCTAAGCATCTGTTCAGTGATTGGATGGGGTCAAAGGTCACCTGGTGACATCATAATGTAGAGCTGTGTGTCATCTGCATAGTTATGGTAGCTAATATTATTTCCTGTTATAACCTGAGCTAGTGGGAGCATATAAATATTGAATAAAAGGGGCCCTAGGATTGAACTTTGGGGTACCCCACATGTGACCTTTGACCTCTTTGATGAAAAGTTTTCAATTGAAACAAAGAAATCCCTGTTCTTCATGTAAGATTCAAACCAGTTAAGCACTGGACCGGAGAGTCCGACCCAACTCTCCAGTCGATTCAGTAATATGTCATGGTCAACACTGAGGTCCAACAGAACCAGCACTGTGGTTCTGCCACAGTCTGTATTTATATGAATGTCATTGAACACTTTTATGAGGGCGGTCTCTGTGCTGTGGTAACCATGGAAACCAGACTGGAAGGAGTCAAAGCGGCTGGTTATTGTTAGGAAGCTAATTAATTGTTTACACACAGCTTTTTCAATAACTTTGCTGATGAATGGGAGGTCAGAGGTCAGTCTGTAATTCTGCAGTAGTGATTTGTCCAGATTGTTCTTTTTTATCAGTGGTTTGATTACTGCTGTTTTCAGAGCCTGGGGGAAAACGCCTGATGAGAGCAATGAGTTTACTATTTGGATCAGATCAGCAGCAATAACAGGCAGGACTTTCTTAAAGAAATGTGTGGGTAAAACATCCAGACAGCAGGAACTGGAGCTTAGTTGACTTATAATTTCCTGTAGGGTTTTATAATTAAGTAGTTGAAATTGGGTCATTTTTCCTGTATTTGTTTTGTTTGGGCACAGCATTGGTACTGGCTTTATAGTGGATTTACAGATTAATGCTCTGATTTTTTTGAATTTTTCTGAAAAGAAGCTGGAAAACTGGTTGCAGGCGGCAATACATTGGAATTCAGGCGGTAACGTCACAGGAGGGTTTGTGATTCTGTCAACTGTTGCAAATAAAGCTCGAGCATTGTTAATGTTTTTGTTTATGACATCTGCAAAGAAAGCCTCTCGCATGTTTTAGTGTTAAATGATAGTTACGTAGTCTTTCCTTATAGATGTCACAATGAACGTGGAGTTGAGTTTTACGCCATTTTCGTTCTGCCCTGCGGCAGAGTTGTCTTGCAGATCTAACTGTTTGTGTATTTCTCCATGGAGATTTCTTTTTACCAGACACAACCTTCATTTTAATTGGGGCAATGGAATCAATAATATCTGAGACTTTAGACTGAAAATCTTTTACCAACTTATCTACATCATTACAGCTTAAGGGTGAGGAAGAAGAGTAGATTTGATTAAAAGTTTCTGCTGTGTTTTCAGTGAGAGAACGTTTTGTGATGGTTTCTGTTTGTCCAAGTGGATTAAAAGATAAAGAACTTTCAAAAATAACAGCGAAGTGATCTGACAGGGCGACATCAGTTACAGAGACAATGGAAATATTCACACCCTTACTGATAACCCGGTCCAGTGTGTGTCCTTTAGTGTGTGTTGCTTGTTTGACATGTTGTGTTAGACCAAAAGTCTCTAAAATATTAGCGAGCTTTTTTGCCCCTCTGTCTTGGGGGTTGTCAACATGAATGTTGAAATCACCGACAATTATTAAACAATCATAATCAATACATATAACAGATAGAAGTTCATTCAAGTCAGTAAAAAAAATTTCCACAAAAGTTGGAGTTTTGTATAGAGTTACTGTCAAAGTTCGTTTGTGGCCTTTAACCTCAATTCCAAGATACTCAAAAGAGGTGAAGTGACCCAAAGAGATTTTACTACAATTTATGGTATTCTTAAATATTGAAGCCACGCCTCCTCCTTTTTTGTGTTTTCTATTCTCACTGAAGAAATTGTAGTTAGGAGGCGCAGATTCAATTAGTACGATCGATTCATTATTGTCATTCAACCATGTTTCTGTCAGAAACATAACATCGATATTATGCTCAGTGATGAAATCATTAATTAATAGAGCTTTAGCACAGAGAGATCTGGTATTTAAAAGAACTAGTTTAAGTGACTTGGAGGCCAAGAAATCTTCAGTCTGAGGTTCCTTTAGGCAGGGGAACAGTCTGATGTTTGAATTAAAACAGCTGTATTTTATGTTTCTGTTTCTTGTAAATTTTCTTGTAGTGATCCGGACAGGTTATGTCCTGTTCTGCAGTGCCGGGGGGCCAGACACATTCTGGAGCAAGAAGGGTGTAAAGATAAAGTCTGGATCCCGGCCTCAGACCTCAGAAACGCAGAGTGATGGATCCTCTGGGACGTTAGAGTCAGGTGGCTTAAATGAAGTGAGGTCTGCTACGTGAGCGCTAAGGAAAGACGTCCCAAGTAAAACCTGTTGATTAATTCCATCTGTAAATTTAAGAAACTCCGGTCCAGAAGACATTTCTTCATGTGTACCTTGTGAATCCTGTGAATGAGTGGGTGAGCAGAGAAGAGGGAAGAGAACCAGTCGCTCCGCCTCCAGTCGATGTATCAGCTGCTTTTGAAACTGTTTGTTCCTGATAAGCGGAGGGTTTCATCCTAGTCAGAAATCCTTGAGCCTGTTCTTCTGAAGCGATGATCACGTTGCTGTCCTTGTTGATAAAATGAAAAAGATTTGCAGTGAGTAGCTTTATCCCATGTTTATTAAGATCGCGTCCGCCTCTTCCAAAAAGGTGAAAGCGCTGCCAATAGATCCAGAGGTTATCGATGAAGGTCACTGAGCTGGCAGAGCAGCTTTTAATCAGCCATTTGTTTATCATGTCCAGCCTGGAGTGTTTTTCGTCCTCCTTTTTCACTCCTCAGCAGGCCGCTTCCAGAGTTTGTGCAAACACTTCAAAACACTCAAAGCACCTCAAGACACTCAAAGCACATTATTAAAATGTAAATGCAAAGGTAAATAAAATGGATGATATTGTAAAATAAAGGTAAAGCAAATAAATGATAATTAACTATAAAATCCTTCCAACAGTTCCCCACAGAGCCACCTAACCTTTGTATGAACTGTTTCAGTGCTTTAAATGGAAAAACAAAAAAGTACCAGTACTCCTCTTAATGTC
The DNA here is from genome assembly GCF_002775205.1 of Xiphophorus maculatus. NCBI lineage: Eukaryota > Metazoa > Chordata > Actinopteri > Cyprinodontiformes > Poeciliidae > Xiphophorus > Xiphophorus maculatus. The sequence continues at coordinate 23,331,361 of NC_036458.1, read as the reverse complement.
ATACAAATGTGGGAGAGAAACATGGGAGACATTTTTCATAGAGCTCTCCGTCAATCTACGGACCAGAAGTCTTATTGTACAGAAACTACAAACTAGAAACCACTTCCAGTTCTTTTTTCAAATGCACATGGGTCAAATTCAAACCGTGCTAGGAATCCATTTTCATAGGTGCACTTATTAACCCCTGATATCTTTTGGTTGGTTCTAGTACAGTTTGTTTAATGTGTAAATAATCCCCCATTAAGCTCCTTATTTGTTGTATCACCTTTTCAAAGCTTTTGCCTTTACTTTGTTTTATTTGTATAATATATGGTTGACTTCTGATGTTTGATCGCCGTACTCTAAAAAAGTGAGAAAGCTCTGTTTTCTAAACAAGATTTAAACCATTCAAATACTGGGCCTCTCAGGCCAACACAATGTTTTCATCTATATAAGAGAATCTGTAATAAACCTGCGACATTGCCTGAATCAACTGCTAAAAGAAGATCACTGTACACTCGAAGCAAAGCTGTTTCAGTGCTATGAGCAGCTTTAAACCCAGACTGAAATCTCAGTTATATTATTGTTTTTTCAAAACATTTCAAACTGAATAGAAACTGATTTTTCAAAGACCATAGATAAAGAAAAATTTGCTCGTACACTTGAGTCTAGATTGGGTTTTTTAAGAAGGGGTTTAACCTCAGCATGTTCAAGAATTGATGGGACACAACCTGACTGCAGTGAGGTATTTAGCACCATTAAGATAAATAGGCCAAAAGTGAGAAAAATGTCTTTTATCAGACGAGTAGGAAGAAAATCCAAAGGATAATTTGATGGCCGCAGATGCTTAATAACTGAGGTCAGTTCATTTAAAGAAACTGGCTGAAAATGCTCCAGAACAGCTGTGCATTGTGGCATTTCTTGGGAATCTAAATCTACCAGGGTATTCGAGTCTCTCAGAGCTACATTTTTCTTCTGTGAAGAACTTAAGAGAAAGCCTCACAAAGTCCAAAGAGGCTGAAGGGCCAGATGTCACCGAGGGATTAACAATCCTTCCAGAGGCCTGTGCCTATTTTGCTAATTTGACAAATAAACTGTCTTTCAATATTTAAAAATGAAACCCTCAGTTTATCTTTTTTCCACCTCCTCTCAGCTCGCCTACATTCCCGTCTGAGTGCACCAGTGGTTTCATTAAGCCACGGCTCTAAAAGTTTCTTTTTTGTAGTTTTTATAGTTTTCAAGGGAGCTACCGTGTTTAGAGCATTTGAGCATGCGTTGTTCAAATTTAGAACAAGAGCTTCAATATCAAGGTTGCTATCAGTAGGGAACATAGTATTAGCAAGGACTGCATTTAGTTGAAGAGCAGTATCAGAGTTTATAGTAGGAGAAAGTTTAGTGTTGTTTGTATCCACAGCAGATGAAATATTAATAGAAAATAAGATGAGCAAATGATCAGAAACATGTCTGAAGGATTTCAAAGATATCCAAACAAAGCCCATGTGATGACAGCAGATCCAGAGTTGGTCCCTTTAAATGCGTTGGCCCAACCACAGATTGTGTGAAATGGAAAGAATCAATCAAGTCCACAAAGTCCTTCACCAGAGGTTTATCTGGACAGCATATATGTATATTAAAATCACCTGTAATTAAAATATAATCATACTCTAAAGTGATCAATGCCACAAGTTCTGAGAATTCATGAATAAAGTCCTTGTTGAACTTTGGCAGACGGTAGACCACCACACACAGAACTGGTTCTGTTCATTTCATTTCAAAACCTTGGAGCTCCAAACTGGAAAATGAATTTATAGATGATTGTTGACAGTGGAAACTGGATTTAGAAATTGTAGCCAGACCTCCACCTTTGCCAGTCAACCGGGGAGAATTTATAAAAACACAGTGCAGAGATAGAAGTTCAGAGAACGGGAACAAATGACCTTCTGGTAGCCATGTTTCTGTGATGAATAAAAAAATTCAAAATCCCGAGAAGTAAACAGATCGTGTAGCATGAAGTTCTTGTTAGCTAAAGACCTAGCAGTAAGCAAGGCCAAGCAGATGGTCGATGGTGCAGCAGCACAAGTTGAAGACAAAACATAGACTTAGACTTGTACTTTATTAAACTTAGACTTGTACTTTATTGATCCTTTGGGAAGACTTCCTCAGGAAATTGAACAACTGAATAGTTCAACCACTTGAGGTTTTCATAATCCACATTCCTCTGTTGATCCTGAAACCGCCGATGATAGAAAAACTACACCGCGTCCATCAGAGAGCAGAACATCCCCGGAACAACGGGTTGAATCCAGGAAACAAGGACACCATCCGAGTCCAGGAGAGCCGCCTCGACGGCGAAGAAATGAAAATAAGCTTTAATCCTCACCGCCAGGCCTCCACGTTTACCACGTCTTTGATGGTAACGCCTTTAAGGAATCAGATGTGGAAAACTCAGTAGGGATGTCAGAGAGGAACTGGAAGCCTCGGTGTCTTGGACCCAGACCACATCCAAATTGTAGATCTACAGAAGTTTTAATGCCCAGAAGTGCTCGACGGTCGTAAACAATTAAGGCAGTAGAGCCGCATCAGCATAAATGTACAAATAGAGCAAAAATGACAAAGTAGAGAGAGCGAGTCGGGCGGCGTGCCGAATACACTGGCGCCATCTTCTCACTTAAAATGTCAAAGGTAACAAACATTCACATTGAGATTCTTTCACTTTTAGTTAATTAGAAGAGTTTGAAACTGGAGGGACGGGCTGAGGGATGACCGACAGCTCTGTGTTTGGGAGCCGAGTACAGATAGAAAAAACTAAAAATTATTCCTTTATTTCTCACTGTCTTTAACATAGAGCCTTTAAAAGCACAAAATAACATCTGAATATTTTTCTATATAAACCCTGATGCTTTAAGCCATCATTCCCTAGGGATTTATTTTGTTTCATACCACAAATAGCTCCTTTGATTTCTTTTAGGCTAATTTCTTGATCACAAAATGTCATAAAGGAATGGTCAATAACATGGGATCCTCATTTTGGCCCCTAAGGAATAAATTCAAGCTTGCATCATTTTCTGCTGAAAACTCCTTATTCATTTGGGAGGACAGAGTTTGAATCGTTCTTGGTTGACCCCACCCCTGAAGCCATCTTTGACATTAGAGACCATTAGGTCTCTAATTTTTGCCATTAGAGATCATAAGTTCTCTAATGGCAAAAATTCAAATACAATAGAAATAATAATAGACAGCCATCAGGTTCACTGGAGTACTCAAACCCCTCCACCACGTTAAGGTGACGATTCCCCGGAGGGGTCCTCGGCGAACCCCATCAAATTGATCATGAAACCAATTTGATGACATCCCCCATCCTGAGCAAGCATATAGCGACAGTGGAGAGGAAATCTCAGTTTGAGCTGAGAGAAACCTCCAGCAGAACCAGACTCAGGACGGGCAGCCGTCTGCCTCGACTGGCCGAAGAAAAAGATGATAGGAAAGAGACACAAACACAAAGACAGGGACCTGCAGAAACACAAAACACAAAGTTAGCAAGAATATTGATGCATGATGCCTGTGTAAGTCACAAGATACAAAATTAAAGAGAAAACTCAACTGTGCATGACAAGGATAGGTAGAAATCCAGCAGCAGAGCAGCACACAGTGGAGGGGTGAAGAGAGGAATGGCACAGAAAAAACAGCCAGCTCCAGATCCAAAGCATCATAATCTGTAAATAGTTAATGCAACACACACAAACACAGGACAACAAACATAACCCAGGCAACATCCTCCAGGACCCAGAACTATTAACAACCAGAGTAGACAAACAACCATGAGAAAAAACCAGGCCAAATACCCCAACTAAGACGACCAGCCACGAGAGCCCACACAACCATAGACAGTGCCCAATGGTTGCCAAGAGCGTACCCCCCCCCACCCCCCCGGTCGCCCCCACCCCCAACCCCAACCCAACTATATAAAAAATATTAGCATTCTGTTACAAATGTTCAATTTAGTTGTATCCATCCATCCATCAATCCATTTTCTTTTGCTTATCTGGGTTTGCTTGCAGATAATGTCCTCTTTACTGTAGACACTGCACCAATCTGCCTATTGATCGCCTGCTCCACTTTTCCCTCAGTTGTGAACAAGATCCCACGATATTTAAACTACTCTGACACCGGTCATACAGTGACCTAACGAGACACTGATCCCGATCCTAGCTGCTTCACACTCGGCTGCGAACTGCTCCAGCGAAGGCTGTAGGTCACGCCCTGATGAAGACAATAGGACCACATCGTCTGCAAAAAGCAGAGACACAATCCTAAGGCCACCAAAACGGATACCTCAACTCCACAGAAGGACCAAAAGATTCTGTCCATAAAAGTTAGAAACAGAATATGGGCAACCTTTGCGGAGGCCAACTTTCACCAGAAGCAAGCCCGACTTACTGCCGGCAATGAAGACCAAGCTCAGAAACCGGTCATACAGTGATCTAACAGGTCACCGATCCTCATCCTGGCTGCTTCACACTCGGCTGTGAACTGCTCCAGAGAAGGCTGTAGGTCACGCCCTGATGAAGACAATAGGACCACATCGTCTGCAACTAGCAGAGACACAATCCTAAGGCCACCAGAACGGATACCTCAACTCCACAGAAGGACCTAGGGATTCTGTCCAGAATCCAGGATCTGGGCAACCTTTGCGGAGGCCAACTCTCACCAGAAACAAGCCCAACTTACTGCCGGCAATGCAGACCAAGCTCTGACACCCACTGGGAGAGCCTAGCAAACCTCCCACAGGGTTCCCAGAGGAACACAGTCGAACGCCTTTTCCAAGTCCGCAAAGCAGATGTAGACTGGCTGAGCGAACTTCCATGCACCCTCTAAGAGCCTGCTGTGGGTGTAGAGCTGGTCCAGTATTCCACAACCAGGATGAAGACCTGAATCCAAAGTTTAACTATCCAACGGACCCTCCTCTCCAGAACCACTGAATAGACCATACCAGGGAGGCATAAGAGTGTGATCCGACTGTATTTGGAATACACTCTGCAGTCCCCCTTTTTGAACAGGGGAACCACCACCCCGGACTGCCAATCCAGGGGAAATGCCCCTGATGTCCAATGACCAAAATCCCCAGACTTTGAAGACATGCACTAAGGGGATTGATAAGACCGTCAAAGTATTCTGGTCACCTACCCACACTGTCCCAAGCTGAGGTCAGCAGAACAGCATCCCCACTGTAAGCAGTACTGCTGCTGTACCACTTCCTCCTCCTGAGATGCCAGGTGGTGGCCCAGAATCGCCTTGAAGCCATAGGGAAGTTGTTCTCCATGAAGTCTTCAAACTCCTCCATGCCAGCGTTTCTGCCCCGGCGACCACATGAGGTGCATGCCTACATATCTATAATTTAGTTGTAGTTATAATAAAATGCAGGCACATGTAGTCCAGATATGCAAAATATGTATGAATGAAATGGATGTCTACACCGTTGAAATTTTAAACCCCTGTTTTGTACCCTAATTCTTTCTTCTGCTTCTAATTTTTACCCATTAACAAATGATTGTTTTCTACTCACAAAGGTTTTTGTGGGTAGAAAAACTTGTCTGTCAATTAATTTAATTAATTGGCAGGCATTTTGAAAAATAACAATTTTCCAAAAGAAATGTAATAATTTGAGTCTCAAAACTTACCTCTGTCCATACTTACCCTCTATCCATCCTCTTTCTCCACCTCTTCAATAAGCGATCTCTCCGTGGACTCTGACATTGTAGAGGCAGGTGTACTTTGTGTGGCCCCAGTTACTGTTTATCTGTAGCTTTATGGAGCTAAAGGCCATTTTTTCATGGCTCTGTAATGATAAAATGATGTATTAGTTTAATATAGTACAGTAGAGCTAAGAGGGAGTTTATTAAAGGCAAAATAGTTTGAGATTTCAAAGCATTGCAAGAGCACCACCAACATTGCTTCAATGTTTTCCCATTTTGTCATACGTCCACAAATGTTCATGTATTTAATTGGCATTTTATGTAATAGTCCAACACAAAGAAGCATATAATTGTGAAGTGGAAGGTGATGAGGGTGATCTTCATCAGCAGATGGAAATAGCTATAAATACAGATCAGTCCTGGAAGAAAACCTGCAGAAGACTTAAAGTGAAACTCATCCCCAAATCAACTTTTTTTTGCTGACAAACTGTCTAAATATGTTATTTGGCATTCTATCTAAATAGATAGCATGTTCTGTGCAAAAGGACATTTTTTGTGCAAATCTTTCAGCTGGGCATTAATTTGCCTAAAATCATCTCATTACTGGTCTCATCATCATCGGTCAATCGGCTCTTAGGGAATTAAATTTTTCTGTTGGTTGCAGCAGTGGGGCTTGGTACAATTTAGTCATTAAGGTAACCAAAGCACAGCGCCCCTAAAACCAGTGGCACTCAGGAGTTGTTGCCAGCGTTGCCATGGCGATTGGTAAGCATTGACCGATAGCATTATTCAGTTTTACAGATGTGTGATTTGTTTGCAATGTGGACACAGAATGGGATGGGTCTCCTCTGCTCTGAGTGTTGGTGAGGGTTTGGTGTTGAGGATGACTGTATGAGACCAGCTGAGGAAGCCGGAGAAGCTTCTGGCAGCTAATGGCCGCTCTCGTTGCTCGCTCAGGGCAGACAAGCTGTCTGCAGCCGAGCAACACAGAGTTATCGCCATTAAAGTCTCCAACAACAGAGAAAAAGACTCTCTAGATTTACCAGATTTAGAATACGATGACGTTTATATTTTTAACATGAAAACACTGAAAAGTTCAATGGGTATAAATATGTTGCCAGTGATTAAGCAAAGTAGCAATAAAAAAAGCAACTGGGATAAACATACCGGTAGCTCAAAGGTCTGAAGAGAATCTCCATCCTCCTCATAGATAAAAGTTCCCAGGTGAGTCCACTCCTGTTCAGGTTCCCTCATTCCCTGCAAAACAAAATTAGACAAATATTCTTATAAATATGTCTGAAAGTTAGACTGAGTGTTGCTGTTTAATATTCAGATACTTGTGGCTTACATAGACAGAAAACTCCTTGGGAGCACTCCAGATGTTACCAGTCGGGGACAACATTTTAGGCAGGTGACCCAAGGTGACGTGACTGATAAGGACTCTGTGGGACAGGGCGATGGCTAAATGTCCCTGGGAACCTTCAAAAGCCCAGCACTCTCCTGGATTTAGGCGAGTCCTCCCCTGAAGAGAAAACCAGTTCAAAGTTTCAGTGGGATGTTAAAATGATAAACAAACAACCTTCTAACTATTACATCACATACAAACACCATTCTGCTTCGTATTCATGTTGCATTATGATTGCAGTTCAGTTCATACCTGGATGACAATGTCTGGGTGGATAAATGGCTCTTCTAGTGCAAACCCAAACCAACCGCATCTTTGTAGTTGGCCAGGATGTGCGGCTAATGGCCTCCACTGTAAAACCTTTGCTCCTGTTTTCAAACACACACAGAAAGTGAATTAAAACCATCTAAGCTTAAAACATTCAGTCAGATTTATGATAGCAATGACTTACCTTGTGATTTCAGAGCAAAGTTGGGCAACAAATCTGCCGATGGAAGAAGGTAGTCCATCTTATTCTGCAGGACTATCAGAACATCCTTCACTTCCTGTATTTGTCTTCCTTTATCTTCACATCCTGGGACCGAAACCTAAACACAATTGAAGTTAGATGTTGGGTCATATCACTAAAGAGGACATTCATATATGGGTTTTGATTAACAGAAAGCTTACTGTGTTTATGGTGGGGGGTGAAGAAACCAGAGGGTCCATGGAAAGAGGAGCAATAATGCAGGCAAATCCTGACAAATGAGGAGAAATGAGAAGAAGGTGGCAGGATTAGTGACACTGTTTTCAGACTAAAAACTCTCTACAAAACTTAGAAATATCGGTGCTTGGCTGTTTGTAGAAGAAAATCATTTACCATAAAACAAGGCGAGAAATATGACGCTGACAAAACAACGTTTCAGCGTGAACTTCAATAGGTCCTCATTGCTGCAGCAGCTGCTGCTGCTGCTGCTGCAGCTGATGTTTCCTGAAGACGTCTCTTTTGTTGCTGCGTGGTTATACCGACGGTATGTCCACTTCCTGTTCAGCCAAGGTAGAACAAATACAAATATGTAAACAGATTCATAGATCCTAAGATTATTGAGTAAAATATGCAAAGTCGTTTTGGCAAAAGTATTCACTTCCCTTGAACTTTTTTACATCTTGTTTTTAATGACCCTTTACTTAACCAGGAAGTCACCATTGAGAATAAGAATCTATTATTCAAGGGAGACTTGGGTTATAATTCAATGTTATCACATTACAAACACAAACTTTGTACATTTTTTATCAGTCATACTTAGTTCTACATCTCTTTTGATCTGAGTTTGCTATTTTAATTTATGTACAGTATTATTTTCCTATGCTGTAAATTAGCCCTTCCTGCACAGCCTCTTATTTTTATTTTTCCCATCATATATTTTTAAGTTAGTTTGAATTTGCATTCAAACTAAGGTCTAAAAAATAAACTAAAGACCTTATAATGTCAACGTGAAAACTAACCTATATAAAAATAATAGCAACAAACAAAAATATTTTACCTAAAGAAAGTGGCTGCATAAATATTCACGCTTTTTAAAAGTGACTGAACACTGAATTCCTCCACTGTGTCTATTCCTAACTGAATCCTAATTAGTGACATCAGAAGGCAGTTGTGATGTATGTATGGAACATACATCACAATCATAATTTAGAGGCATCACAATTGGAAGGCTGAAAAATAAACTGCTACAGAAATTTGTCAAAAAAAAAAAATTTCTTTCTTATTTGCTAAATTGCTAAATAGTACACATGAGTTTGTGGTTTTTACATGAAAAGAAGTAAAAAGTTCAAAGGGGAAGAAATATTTTTGCCATTTCTTGAATTTAATACTTCTGTTGATTCTGTTTACCTGATGCTGGTCTCATGATAAGAGATGGTTGGTTTTCCATCAGCTCCATAGTAACCATTTAGCACCAGTCGAACACTTCTTCTCAAAATGTCTAAACCAAAACAGAGGCATGGAAAGTTGGTCAGTGACTTTAACACAAAGCAGATCAAACATGACAAGATCACATAACTTTTGATCAGTTTCAGCGTCCTAAAACCATTCATGAAATTTAAAACTATCATTTATTTGAACTTTATTCTCATGCAAATCAAAGCATTATTTCTGGAAATTATCACAGTCATTGATCTTCAAATGAAATAACTTTAAACAGCTTTTCAATTTTTCCAGATTTGATTCTTGTCACCATTATCAAACGTGCAAAAAAATAAATAAAATTTTTTTTTTTTTTTTTCTATCTTTGCATACGACTGAAAACAAACTGTTCCGTCTGAAATTTAAATTTAACTTTAAACAGCTTTTAAATCTACAGTTGGAGAAAATTTGTCAAGATTTGGACCTTCTGTTTTGGTCATTTCAAACAAATTGTCAAATATACAAGACTAAAAACAATCTTTTTTATATTTTTGCATAAAATAGAAAACAAACTATTCAATTTTAAATTATAAAAACTTTTTTCTCATTTATTGAATGTTTAGAGCCAAACCAGTCACGGTGTTATTTCTGACAATTATCACAGTCAGTGATCTTCACATTTTCACATGAAATCACTTTGGACAAAAAAGCTTTAAATCAACTGTTGGGGCCAATTTTTCCAGATTTCTTCCATCTCACCTTTATCAAACATGTAAAAAAAACTAAAAAACAACAGTCCTGATATCTTGAATCTTTACATAAAACAAGAAGCAAAACTATTCCATCTTAAACTGAAAAAACTTTTTTCTAACCAACAATCTTCATTAACAAATCACTAATAATTCTGTCAAACCAAAAATAATATCTTTCCAAAATTGTGATCAAGTTATCCTTGATGAATATTCAAAGAAAATACTTACGTTTCATTCTTGTATTTTTACAGTATTTCAGTTGAAATGTAGTAAAAGTCTCTTGAACTCTTGGACGTGTCTCTTCTCTGAAATCCACAAGCACAAATGAGAAAATTCAGTTAAAAATTTCTCCTTTGATGAAAAAATTCCAAGACGCTTGTGATGTATGTTTCATAATTCATACAAGTTCCATAGGTGTGATGTCAGCATCAGCAAACACAATGGAATTTCTGTGTTGATTTAACATAATGCAACTTTAAATACATAAAATGACTAAAATCCTGCTTAGTTAATAAGTTTATTAATTTGTATGTACAAACATATGTGACAACTAGTAAATATTGAAATTACAGTAGTACTTTATATTTAGTGCAGTTCAAGCAGAACCCTGAACTTCTACTTATTGAAACTTAGGTCCAAAGATACAGTAGCAGTTCATTTGTACTTCAACAATGGACCTCTAAATAAAAACTACTGAACGTGACAAGTCTAACACAATAAAGTCCTGTTATTAAAATGTAATTCAAAGTGAACAAACATACTGCATAAGTTCCAGAAAACTGTTGAAGCAAACAGTTGCCACACTAAATGATGTCATCAAACACCAACCAATCAGGCTCACTTCTATCTAATGACGTAAGCTAGAATGAGCTACCGTATTTTCCGGACTATAGAGCGCACCACACTATAAGCCGCACTTACAATTTTTGGAGTTTTTTAAAACTGGAAACGTACACATATAAACCTCACCGGGTTATAAGCCGCTGATATCTCCGCCGCTCTCAAGGACACAGCGGAGGGCAGCGTAATAAATCTGCTATTAAGGACGCAGCCCTGCCTTTAGTATAATTTAATAAACTCAATTTTCATTTAATCAGAAAATCCTTGTGTGGTCTCCTTTAATGTTACCCCACCAAACGAGCCTAGTGGACGTAACATAATCAATAGTTAATTTTGTTGTCAGTTAATTGAACGAACAGACGGACGGATGTAACGTCTCACATTGCAAATCTTGTGCCACAACACAAAAAATGTTTCCTAAAGAGAAAAGGATTCAGGATTTCAAGAGTAAATAAAAACTTTCTGCTCAGTCCAGTGAAGGAGAAAAAACGAAGTGGAGGAAAAACATTGTCATCCCTTATGTGGCTGGAGAATATTTTCCTTGTGCAATATTTCAGTCCTTTTAAACCCAACACTCAAACTAAAACTGGTTCATACAAAGAATAAAACACCCAATCAAAGGCTCAGTGGTATATGTAGGAAAGTTCAGCCAGGAACGTTTAAACTTGGACACTGTAGAACATAAACAGTAGCTACACTAATGGATGGTGCAACACAAAAGAGCAAACTCATTGAGTTTGATCCAATCAATATTAAATAAAAATGTTTAAATTGTTTAATTATCTATGGTAATTTTAAAAACATATTGTTACAGCAGATGGGTGGTGCAGGTTGCTACAATCGATAGTAGCCACACAGGCAAACCTGCTAGAAGGAAACAAACACATCATGTACAACACTTTCATTCTATTGGCTGAGAGGTTGCCAGGCGACTGTGCCACAAGACAGTTCCATGTGTAAGCGAGCAGAGAGTCCGAGCCAGGGGTGCCGCCAGGAATCATGGGCCCCATGACAAAAAATTCAATTGGGCCCCCTGCTCACCTGCTGTTACAGTTTTTTTAGTCTATATGACCCATCAAAAGCCACAATTTTAAAGGCTTGTGACTTTTTAAAATTAAAAAAAGTGACTGTCCTGCTTTCTTTGGTCCAATACTGATACTTGCACAATATTTATTGATAGTGAATTTTAAATGCAACAGTCCACATACTGTATGCAAATAGGTTGTTTCTTTTTTATTATTACTAGCTTTAGCTTACTGAAATGTTTCTCCCCACCAACAACAGCCAAAGATAACGTGCAAAATATACATAAAGCAATCCAGACTTCTCAAAAATCCAATGTAGTTGCATTTTGTTCAAGCTGCAGTATATAACTTTCATTTAAAAAAATATGTTCTTTCCTTATTTGTTAAAGCTGTCATCATGTCGTGACGGTTGCTATGAGACAGATCATCTGTGAAAAATTCAATCTCCTCAACCTCTTCCCTGAACTACTATTGCTGGAGATAGGCACCAGCACCAGCACCTCCCGACCCCACCAGGGACAAGGGTGTTAGAAAATGGATGGATGGATGGCAGACTGTCAGTCGGAGGATCAGTGAGGTCCTGTCCCGCTGGTCGTGTCTGTTGTTCCAGAGGATCTCCTCGCTTCAGCTCTGGGGGTTCCAGCCCTCGCTCCGGCATCAGAAACCATAGGGGTCCCAGGATCTCGCAGGTGGCCTGCAACAAGGGGTCTCTATGGCCGTTGGCTTCGTCGCCTTTGGGGTCATAGAAGGTTCCTGCGTAGGTGTGGAGGAATGCTGCAGCCATCCGCTCGCCCCTCAGATGCGCTTCGGACTCTCTTGCGGCTTTCCGGTCGCCCTCCAGTTATGCCTCGGGCTGCCGGTCATGTGTGCATGGTGGTCTGCTGGACCCGCCTGGTCGGCCGTCCGGCCTTTGGACTGTTGGGTGAATATTTATTGGCTGCCCAGATGACTTTGGTTTTGATTTTCAGGTCGCCCCCTCCGCCCAAGATCCCCCCTCCCACCCGTGGTCGGTTGTTTTTGAGTTTATTCTCTCGCTCCCTCTGGGGTCCCAGGTTTATAGGCCTTTGGCGCTGGGTTTTTCTTTTCTTGAGTAGTGGGGTTGTGTTTTGGGGTTTCTGGTATCCGCCCTTGCAGGGAGAGTTCTGTCATGATCTCAGTATGTTGGGGGGGGGGGGGGGGGGGGGGGGGTTGTTTCATATGTGCTTCCTGTCAGATGTCAGGGTTTATTTTGACCCAAGTTATTCTCCAATGCTCCCCGTTAATTTAGCCCTGGTGTGTCACCCGTGTCCGTTGATTAGTTATTCCCCTCACCTGTTCCCCATAGGATTTAAGTTTGAGTTGTGTCCATGTGTGGCGCCGGATTCTTCTCTGGGTTTAATGTATGTATTCCAGTGTCGCTCCGAGTGTTGACCTGTCCGTGTTCCGACTAAAGAAAATAAAAGCAAGATGCCACGTCACAGTGTACCTTCTGGTTCATCCTCAACCTTAAAGACTTCATTCCTGACACTGTTTTACATGTCTACTTTGTTCACATGCAAATAATACTGTTCAGGAAGCCGTACAGGTCAGCAGACGTTGTGTTCGCAGGTAGTTTTGTGATTTTATTAGAGTGTGCGTCCATAAGAGTGGTAAGCTACAGTCTATTTATGTTTTAGTAGCATTATATGTGTATTTTAGTACCTTGGACATTTTCTGTTGCTGGATTTCCAGAATAAGTGATGGCTAGGCCAAACTCATTTCTACTCTAAAATGGTGAAACATATTATGTTTAGTTGCTCTCTTTTACTTTATTTAACTTGAATAGTAACAAAAGACAAGTAATGTGATTATAATATGTTTGTAACCTAGAAAATGAGTATTGTGTTCATGGTGGATTGTAATTTGTATTTATTCATATTTCTTTGTAAAACCACACACAATATAAAAACTACTTATTAGACTAATTTTAATCAAATCGTGATCATTATATCTAAGAAAAATGTTCTACTGATTAAGTTATATATTGACTAAACCATGAATCTAAATCTAACCTAGACAGCGATGTGGTCCAGACTGTGGCGTCAGACCCACGTGACCGGTGAGCAGCAGGGCTCTGTCCGAGGTGCTGAAGCAGGAAAAACAACCCAGCAGCCGAACCGCCGTTAGTTTTCAGCGTTATGTGGTCCAACAGCTCTGACTCGACCTCCGAGCTGCTCCTCGTGCTGCTGTACCGATCACTTAGAGGTGGTTAGCGCGATATCTCCAGGCGCATCCCGCCCCTCGCGCCCCCTTTGGCACGCTTCCGCCTCAGCCGACCAATGAGAGCGCGATGCGCTGCAGCTTATAAAGCGACCTGCCGTCGAGCTGTTCACCCCGCCGTCCCCCGCCGTCCTATGAACCACTGATCCGAGCCGCATCCCCAGATCTACCGCAACCCGCGAAGATGGCGACCCGGGTAAGAGCGCTATATGTGTTACTGTCCCGCTGTAAGAAACAGAGTCGGTCCAGTGTTGGTCATGCGGCTCATCCACTGCTGCAAGATGTCGGTTAAGCCTAATCTTCCCGTTAACCTGGAGCCCAGGCAGCCTCGTTTCCGCCTGAATGTCACCGTGACTGAAGAGCGGGGCTGTGTGTTTCAGTTTTAGCTCCCCCTCTCTCTCTGTGTGTGTGGGGAACATTTTGGGCCGGGTCTGCCTGGTCTCAGCCTGCTAACAGCTGCCAGAATCAACAGAAAACCGAGGCTTCGCTTTGCCCTTGAGCCGCCGTAGCTGCCTGACATGCAGCCAGTCCTCCGGATGGTCATCAAATAAGGAGGCTGGAGCAGGCTCTCTTTTGTTGTTGTTGTTTTGTGTTTGCTTTTATTGTAATTAATGGGGGGAAACAAACAAACAAAAAAAAACAAAAAAAACAGCGCGTCCAATTTCGCTCAGGATGCGTTAATGTCGCCTCCGATCCGCAGCCTTGTGGCGCTGAAAAAGCCGCACACAGCGGTGCATGGCTGGCTGCTGGATGGTGCATGTTGATCTGACTGGTTCTGTTCAACCCGCCGACGTGCAGGGGAACAGGGTGTTGAAGGTAGCTGGTGATAAATCTGCCCCGCTGGCCTGCCATCACTTTCACTACAAGCCCCTCCTTGCCGCCCTCATCAGTGAACGGGGTGGGTTTTATTTAAGAAGGCGAACCTCTCTCTCTTTTTTTTTTTTTTTTTTTTCTTCAAAAGCCTCGGAAAAGCGCGATCTTTAAGCAAGGATTGTGTAATTACCTCTAATACCAGCAAATACATCGATTTGATATGCTGCAGCTTTACTGACATGACAGATAAAACCTGATTTTTGTCCCCATGTGTTGACATTCTGCTGCACCTCTCTTTTTATTGAAAGTCATCCTCTAGTTACAATGCACGTTTCAGATCTAGTCAAAACATATGCAGCTGCAACTCGATTCACAGTTTCATAAACTAGAACATTTACTACAAACAGCATAACTGTATCAGCATCATTATGCGACACACTATCATTATATAAACATGAAGAATAGGATGTCCTCCTGCTGAGATTAGAACTGGTGCCGGCTGTCTCTGCATCCTTCAACATACTGATTAGTATTTATATAGGTTATTATTTTAATTCTAGCGGTTCCCTAAAGAAGTGTATTACAAATAAAGAATGTTTAAAGAGCAGTACGTATGATTTCTGTCATGCAGTCATAAAATTACCTAAAATAATTTAGTAAATAGTTCTTGTGGTTCATTGATTACTTTGCGAGCGATGGAAACCCAAATCACATTCCTGGTTTGTGCCGACAAATCTGGTGAATAATTCTGATTGAACTTTAAGAAATACTCATCAAATGCTAGGATATTTTTAGCAGCTTGTTTCTGGGTAGTTTTATCAATGCATTAAGCCACAACTGGCCTCTTGAGGACATTCAGAATCTTGAATGAAAATGAGTTTGACTAGACATATCAATCTGCCTTTGTGTTACTTTACTTTTCTTTCTGCCATGATCTTCTACAACATTGACCACAAACCATACTATCTCAAATTTCATATTTTACAACCTATAAAATATTCTTTAAAAAAAAAAGGAGTACAAAGAGACTAAAAAACACCATAGGACATTTTTTTGGGTTTTTTTCCCCATAACATCATGTTTAATCAGATCTTTCCATCAATTAGAACAAGTTTCCTTGTAAGGATTCTGCCAACACCATGTTTTAAAAACCCAAACCAGCTCCTGGTTCTCCCCCTTCCTTCGTACAGAAGGTCTGGGTTGTTGAGAACCCGTTGCTTGCTGGAGGCGTGGCTGATGGTGCTGAAGTTTGAAATAATTGGATCTGGTTTTATCCAGTGGCTAACATTTAGCCAATAAATGGAGCTGCAGCACTAAGATATCTTAAACATTCCTACATCAATCACGCGATATTTGTAAGTGTGGGCAGCTTGGTTTATTTCCAAAGTATAACCCTATATAAAACAGTGTAGAAAATTGTCGTCATCGTTCACAACTTCTTCTGTCCTCTGAGTGGCCCCGTTAAAATTCTAGTGGAGAAATCCACTTCAATGGGAGAAATTCCATTGAAAGGACATGAGAGTCAAGCAGGATTCCGTAGGAAGGCAATGACCAGGCTGATGTTTTTAGGGAGATTTTTCTACTTCTTTTCTAGTCCAACCAATGTCTCAGGTGAAAAAAGAAGGCCTGCCCACCTCCTGATGTCGCAACAACCGTGCTTTACGGCGGGATGATGCGTTCAGGGTGACATGCAGTGTCAGTTTTTGAGTACATACAGTGTTTTGGATGAAAAGTATAATTTTGGTCTTATTTGACCAGAGCCCCTTCAACATGAGACACCTACTGTACATAACTTGGCAAACCTTAGCAATAGCTTTCTTGTGTAACAAAAGTCAGATTTGTGACTAACAGCTGCAGCGTTGACTGGTTATCCTCCTGAGCTGTCTGTGGGGGTTTTGCTTAGTGGCCATTTCTAAAGGAGGTCAGAGGCTGAGATAAGAAAAGACGAATCTTTGCAATCCTGTAACACATCCTTTATGTGGATGCCTGATGTGACATAGGCATGTCACATCAGACTAATTCATTTTCTATTTTAATCAGCAACAAGCCCAGTTTCTGCCCTCATCAGTGCAGACAGAATGCATGCTCATGATGCTAACAGCTGCTAACAGTTCGGGGTTCTACCTTAGAGCCTATGCTGCAGCTTTGTCCTCTTAATTATGGTATGTTTCTGAAGGAAGTTCCTTTAAAGGCTTGATCAGCTGTAGACGGCTAAATCTGCAGACGGAGCTATCAGCTGTTAGCTTAGTGCTCTCATCTAAAACAGTATCGTGCTGTTTGTGCTGAGACATTCATTTTTACCTCAGAGGAGATGAGTGACTCAGCACGAACAAAGCAGTTCCTGTTTTAATAGTAACTTCTTGGGGCTCTTCTTCCCCAAGAAATAGCCTTGTGTGTTATAAACAAATGAAAATAACAATAAGGCTTTATAGAATATTCATTTTAGCTGATCAGTTTGTATGGAGCCGCGGTTCCTCTGCTCTCAGAATAATGGCGCCGGATCACTACCGGCATCAGAGACATGGAATGATCCGATATTAATACCTGTATCAGTTATGATATTGAGAAAAATTAGGTGACAATGTGCCTGATGCATAAGGGCAGATCTATTCAGTCTAATTCTATGCTTTGTCCTCGGAGTGATGTCATGTCTTATTATTTATTTTACATTATATTTAGAATTCCCAATTGCACTTTCTGAACCATTTGAAAAGTTTGTGGCTGTTTATTTTACATGTCAACCAATCGTTTTCGTTAGTTTCATTGACTGTTCCTCTAATTGCACCGACTGAACAAATGAAAGTTGTTGTTTTAACATGTTTGACCAAAATTATGAAGCTGTTGGTTTATTTAAGTGTGCTATGCTGATTCAGAGTTAGCAAAAAAAAAAAATTAATTCAGTACATTTATCTTTGTGATTTTTTAAAAAAGAAATCTTTTAGTTTAATTCAGCTCTGTTTTTCTCTATTGGATTATTATTGACAGATACTAAATCTCAGAAATCTGTCGGTGTCTGAAGTGAAAAAAATGGAGCTTGTACAATTCTTTCTGTTTTGATGGTACATTCTCGTTTCTGGTCATCCACCATCAGTCAGAAGTGTCCACTGGCGTTCTGATCCCAGAGGAAACCACAGACTCACTCCGTCATCTGAGCACTGTTGCATCCTGGGATGTGTCAAAAGGAGTCAGTGGAAAGCAGCTGGCTATGCAGACTGACAGCTTGATGACCTCAACACCAAACTACAAACAGAAATTCCTCTGCATAAAAATAAATTATTATCCAATAGTGGGTCGGTGTGTGGGATACTAGCCCTGCTGGATAGAAGTGTCGGAGCAGACTGAATGCTGGAGCAGACTAAATGCTGGAGCAGACTAAATGCTGGAGCAGACTGAATGCTGAACTGGACTATTGTAAATACTGGGGAAGACTAAGTGCTGATTGGGACTAAATTCTGGATTGGGCTAAATGTTGGGGCGAACTAAATGCTGGGATGGACTGAATGATACTTGCGGCCAATCCAGGAGCATAATTCCTTTTCCTTGGCATTGATTGGCTGTACCCCCAGGAGTGGCAATAACACAGACTGTGGATGTTAGCTTGTGCAGTTGTGCTAAGATCATTTCCATTGTGTGCGCATGTTAAGGTATATTTGGTGTTTAAACTATTAAAATGAGCTTAGTGCTTTTAGTGAAGGACTCTGTTATTCCTGATTTCCATCATCATCCACTGGAGAAAATAATCAAACTTTTTCTTCTTTTTTAAAGTTTACTTGTATTTCTACAGCAGGCCATTGTAACATTCACATTCTGGTTGTGCTGAGATGAACGATTCTGTAAAATACAGTTTTAATTTAACATTTTTCAGCCATACAGTGTGTGTAGCTATCTGGCCTTGTTAAAGCCCAGAAACCAAAGATCAGATCCATAACAGTTCAACATCTAAACAAGCAAACACTGAGTTACAGTTCTCAGTTTTCTCTGTGCAATGACTGTTAGGTGTGAGACAGAAACAGTGTTGGGCTTTAGGATTTTAGAGGCTCTTTCAAATAAATTCATATTTTTTTTAATCTTTAAACAGGTTTCTAAAAGTTGCACGCTAATTGGATACCATGCAAAGAGTCACCTTTGTTCTCAATCCAGACAAATAAAACCAATTTACCCTTTGAATAAAGAAAACTGGTTGTTTTTGATGCATATCTACTATTAAAACAATCCCATTTTATTGCTGTTTTTAGTCTTTTAAATAAAGATAAAAATTCCGCAAAAAGAGGGTGGATAAATTTCCTTCTATGTGACGTTAATATTGACGGAAAAGTGGGTAAAAAAAAAAAACACGTTGAAACAAACATTTAAAAACGTACTGCTGTCACTTTTAGTGTCAAAATTGGTAAATGCAATTATTTCTTTAAAAAACGACTAAAACCTCCATTTGTTATTATATGTACATATCAAATAAATTTGTTGTCAGTCTGGTCTGTTCCAAACCGTAAACATGGCAGATTAGCATCATGTATCTCACATTACTATTAAAACAGGAACTGCTTTGTTCGTGCTGAAGAGCAACGCTGAACTGAAACTACAAACGGCTACAGTTATTTTTGTGTTTTTTGATGCATCTCAAGCACCAAAGTCAATTTATTCCTTGCCAGATGGCTTTGTGTATGAACAGATATTATTCAAATTGCTCGGTTGGTACGGCAGCATGTGGGTGTTTTCGAGGACAGCCTTGATTGATTGGATGGTGTCAAGATCAATAACCGGAGATTGGGAGGCGTTTGCTCTCTTGGCTGGCGAAGGAGAGAAAAAATAAAATCTTGTTTGATGAAACCAGTGAGTGGGCTGCAGCAGCAGCTGGAGGCTCATTTAATTTGTGTCTCTCCTTCTCTGCAGTCTTGCTGCTGTTTAATGAAGTGCGTCTCGAAATCTCCCACCAGCCCAGCTATGCTGTCTTTAGCTTGCTAGCTGTCTTCATGCTAACACCTCAGCAGCTAAACTCAAACTCTGGCCGACAGAGTCGAGCTGCTGATGTGGTAGAAGGGAAGATTTTTGATTTTTTTCCTTCTGTTATCTAATCGATGAGTTCCACCTTACAGCTAGACTCTGAGCTGAAGAGGAAGAGAGAGGACTGGGAGTAGAAAACAACACCTAGACAGGGGTCAGAACTAAGATAATGAACGGAACATAATTATGAATAATAAATGCAGGTCTGCAACTATAGCGATTGTTTTAGTACGTAATTAATTATCCTATTGATTTTTTTATGATTAATCAATTAATCTAAGCTTCTTTTCAACAATATTTAAAATATATTTAAATATGAAAATAATTAAAAAACTTTTATTTACAAAAAAGGATACAAACATTTTATTGTCTAAAAATATTCAACATCGCATTCCTTTAGTGGACACTTTGTACCAAAGGAAACATCTGCTGCCAAAAAAAAAAAAATTCAAACTCATTCCTTTCTGCTTGACTTAGCATCGGTACCGTGTTCGTCTGATAGGTTGATTATATTTTGTACGCACCGACAGGGCAGCAAAAAAATGTAAATAAGAGATTTGTTTTCTGTACAGAGTTTGAATCAGGTGAAGCTGAAACCACTTGATGATTTCTGGGTAGAACAAATTTGCAGACAATAATTTTCTTTTTAATACTAAATGTTAAATGTTTATATTTTTTGTGAGGTTTTGTCATAGTCACTGTTTGGGTGTGCTGTTCTCTCAGCAAATGGATACCATTTTGAGTATCTATACTTCAGTTAACGATTAATTGATTATTTAATTAGTTGACAGTTATTTCAATAATCGATTCATCACAATGAATCCGATTAATTGTCTCAGCCTCATTATCGCTACTCCAAATGTTTAACAGCAGAAGAGGAATTGAAACCCTTCCATTACATTTGGTTTTAATTAATAAAGAAGCTTTGAAGCAGATAAAACAAACCATTTTGAGCCATGTCAGTTTGATGTAACAGATTAATCAACACTGGACTTTTCACTTCCATCACTGCTACAGGAGTTAGCATGTTTATAGACAAGATGGGACACTTCCACTCATTCCTCCATTAGCAACTGAAAAATTAATGAGTATAGTACAGTAGTGCATGATCTGGTCTGGCCCTGGCTCACAGCTCCAGTGGGAGACATTTTAGGTTTTCTGTGTGAATCAGAAGTCGGGAGCACGTGTGTGTGCGTGTGGGTGTGTGTTTGTGTGTCAGCCCATGAATTAGAGAGAAATGGTTAATCCCAGATTGCGCAGCACAGAGCCTTCCTCCCTGAGCTCTGATCTGCAGATATATTTAGAACGCCACTCTGCTGTGGTCAGGTGACGCCGCAGCAACACTTCCACAGCAGGTGGCGCTCTGCTCTGCTGCAGCCAGCAGCAGCTGTGATGATGCCTAGAATACAAAGCATCATCCGTGCTAACAGAGAGTTAGCACAACTGGCAAATAACAATCAGCTTTGAAACATGGAGCAAATAAGTTGATTTATGACATAGTAATTTTTTAAAACACCACACGGATCCTAAATGCAACTAACAGAGTCATCCTGCCTCAAGAGCAACATCCACACTGAAGAGTGTTGTTTCCATGAAATGAAAGAGCTTACATATGCTGCGTTCACTGACTGGAATTTTTTTAATGTATGTAAATATTTTGTCTTAACACTTTGTTCACATGCAGAAGAGAAACCCTATTGCATACAGTACGACATGTCAAGTTACTTTGGATAAACAGGAAATAGAATATTCTCAATTCTAGCCATCGGTTGACATTAGCACCTGAACAGCTGGCAGGACGACTGCTGGTGGTTTCTGCTGAGGCTGAGTTTTGCCGTGTCATCTCCCTTCCTAACAGAAAAAAAAACAAATAATAAAAACCTACATAACATAAGACAGAAGAGAGAGAGAGGAAATTACCTGGGGAGCATCTACTTACTTTATGAATAAATATTCTAAGAATTTTTGCCAGAGCTTTTGAAGTCTCTTGCGAGCACCTACGGGAAATTTATAATTTTTTTGTTTGATGAGTCAAAACTTTCCTAAGTCATCTATTATGCGAGGGAGGCTGAGCATGTTTCCATTTCAACAGAATGAGACGCCTGGGTGAAGGAGTTAGAAAGGCAAGCACTTTGGCAGAGGGAGGTTAGATTGAGGAGGCGGGGCTTATGGATTAGAAATGAGCTGGGGGTCAGGAGTAAGTGCTGCAGCATTAGTGTTAAATATTTGGCTCCAAAAATTAGAAATCCTTTGACCATTGTTGAATGTGTTCTTTAGCTTTGTACTTTTTGTGTATATGTGTGTGTGTTTTTATGGTGTAAAGCACTTTGAACTGCCTTGTTGCTTATATGTGCTACACAAATAAACTTGATTGATTGATTGATTGATTGATTGATCAGACCAAATATTGTGGGTGTGGTTGGCTGGAGAGTGTTGACATCTATTGTAACTGTCGCTGATGTTTGGAAGCCTTTTTTACCAGCCTGGTATTTGTGTAGTTCTCTCTAAAAAGAATCTTACATTATGATAAATCATGGAGCACATGGTGGACGAGTGAACAAACTCAACAGTTAGATTCAACAGAGTATATGGTGTGTGTATCCCAGGTCCACTTAGGATGAGATGTATAAGCAGATAACGGAAAGTCAGACGATTGGGAAAGTGAGGACAGGAGGGTTTGACAAAGAGTCTGATAAAAAATAATAAAACTAATTTAAAAAAATCCAATTACTGCTAATTTTTGATTAACCCCCCTGTTATGTTCGTTTCTAGGGTACAGCAATAATGTTCGTGGGTCAATTTGACTCTGGGAGTGTTTAATCATGCAATAGTGTCAGAAATCAAAAAATTCCTCCAAAACATTTTTGTATCTGATTATTAACTCCAATACTAACCATTTCAATTAATATTTGTGCAATGATGTTTTTTTATTTCTCACAAATAAAGGATCAATAATGACAACTTACTCATTTACTCATTTGGTCATAAAAAATGGAATTTGCATTTTTAATGTCCACTGAAAAAATCCTAGACACAAAAACAATAATTTCCTTGAAATTGATTTTTGGTAAATTTTTTTATATTACACTTTTTTTTTTTCAATGGGTGATTTTTATAATTGAACTTGAGACACACATACTGTTCTGGGTCAAATTGACCTGCAGATTAAAATCAAGATAAATGAGTCATGCAGAGTATTAATGTTTCCCTCCACTTCTGCTGAGTGTCTCTCAGTGTGGGTGGAGTTTGTCCACGGGAATATTTATATATATATTTATACTGTATATACAGTATATATATATAAATGACACCAGAATGAGTTTAAATGAATGCTCTCTCAAGAGTAATCTCTTGAATTGCCAAGAGATTACTCTTGTGAATTATTTAGAAGTGAACAGCCCTTAGTTTTCTCATGGAGCTTATTATTTTCATGAGCTCAGAGGGAGATGATACCATGTGAATGTAAGATTGAGATACCAGGAGGGTTCAGATCTGTGGTTTAATCAGATTTTACCTGTTTATGTGTTAATATTCATATAGCACATGTACTCATTCTAAAACCTATCAAATGTCTCTAACATGATCAATGCCACTTGGGTTTGAATCCTATTTTTCTTTCTAATGCACTAATGGACAAAGCAAAGCTCTTAAATTACCACAATAGAAAAATCTCCAGTTTTATTAACAGTAATTTAATGTATGATGTAAAGCACTTTGAAGGGCCTTGTTGCTGAAATGTGCTATACAAAAAAATTGACTGACTTGATTGATTGAATGTAGTGAGATCACAAAGACAGAGTTCTACAGGCTCTATTCAGAACTGAACAAACCAGAATGAGATAACTATTTTTAACAAAAAATGTATAAATATAGTGCAAATATGTTGAGTCACACTTTTGGCACCATCCAGTGTCACCAGTGTGGCACTGAGAAGTTTTTGTGGATCAAAACCTCTCAAATGGAAGTTTTTGATCCACAAAATGGTGTAAACGTTTTCATCAGTTTGTACCTGAGAGATAAAATACCTGGTGGGTCTGGTTGCCGTGCGCTGTCAGGGCAGATTTCCTCAGCAAAAATAGCAGAATGGGATCTTCTGTATGGGAGACTGAAAGCTAAATTGTAAGATCGTTTCCAGGACGACGACAACATTTACTTTAAACTTTCGCTATGAGCCGTATTAATCTGGACGTAATCAGATTATTTTGGTGAAACGGCTACTCAAGCACTGGCAGTTTGACTGTGACATCTAAATTGTCAGGGTCAAAGGTCGTCATCAGACTTTCAAAAGCTCAAGTGGTGCATGCATTCTGGTATTTCAAAGAATAAAAATCTAAAGTGAGTAGAAATAGGTAATATCAACACAAAGTTACAAATCCAGGCAGAATAAGCAACACTTTTTCAAATTACATTTTCACAGCATAAATCTACAGAAATCCATGGTTACAGCAGGAACAGTGTTACTCAAGTAGATGTAGAAAGTGCATTTTAAAGCTGGGAGTAAATTTACTCAGGTAAATGAAACTAGCTACTAACCAACTATGGTAATAGCAGATATTAATATTGAATGACTTCAATGGCAACTTGGATAATGTGCAAATTAAAACTGCTGGAAAATCTTTATTTTCGATCAATGAAACATAAAAACGACTCAGCAGAAAACAGAAGACGCTCGGCTCTGTCCGTGTCTTAAACCACGGGACTCGCTGCAGCGTTACCAATCAATTGCCAGTGCAGACGCCACATTCAATACGCCGGCTCAGGCACCGCGGCATGAATAATTTAACGGGAGGAGCTTGAAATAGAAGAATATTCAGAATGAGTGGGGAAAGCCACTCCCTATCTCTGCGGTTTAACACGTTTTGGGAGCGGATGCTGCAGATGAGAAGGGAGCCAGCAGATGCAGCAGTTTTCTTGTTAGGTTGATTTAGACGCGATTCACTGAAAACTTAATGGGACCAAAAACGGGTGTGGAAATTTTTATGTCATTACTAATAAATTAGAGGCTGTGGAGGAAATGTCAATGGGTCATGAGGGAATTCTCTGAGTGGATAATATTTGTTGAAATGAAGGCAAAGCTGTTAAACTGGGGCTTCGCATTAAGCCAAGACTCATTATTCAGAGTGCTGCTTGAGTTTTTAATATTCAAACAGGATGTGGACCGAGAATATGAGACTGAAATACACAATGCGGAAGGAGATCAGATAGATTACTACAGCAGGAAGCGACTGTATAGTTTAGTTGGGATTGAAGAGTTTAAAGTTTGTTTAAAATTGTATATTTTAGTGGGTTGTGCCCTTGGGCAAGTGTCTTTGCCGCTGTAGTAAGGAAGCAACGATGGAGGTGGACATAGCAGGAGTTGAACCGGAGACGAACTTCTACCCCCGTCGCCACCGTCGTCCCTTCAGTGTGTGAATGTGTTTTGGGGTCTTTTGTACAACTAGCCATTATCAGTACCACTACCACTGGCCGGAGGAAGCTGAACACAGCAAAAACAGTATGATGTGTTGAAAACTGAGATGGAAAAAAATATTAGGGGTGTGTACTGATCAGTACCTGGAGTGGATCTGGTGACAGGAGAGAATGTTGGACATTGATGGTCCAATTGAATCTTGAACAATTGTGAAAGATCACTCTGAGAAGATCTGAAACTAATGCCTGAGGGAAAGTTTTTCTCAGAATTTTGAAAAACAGATTGTTTTCTGTGCCGAGCTGTGACATGTGAGTGATCAGTACCTACCAGGACAGACGGCTTATTTTCATACCTCAACAAGTTGGCAAAAAAATGATCAGCTCTTCAGAAGCCAAAATGGCCAAAGAGTGAAGAGACCAATATCAGCCAAAGAGTGGAATTCTGTTGTAGCCTGAAGGCACAGCAGAGGAAGTCTTTCTCTGTTACAACTTTCACTCTGAAGAGTGTTGCTGTCTGAATGACCTGGAAGCACAAAGTTATGATGCATTCCTTCATCGGAAAAACTTCCAAGTTTTTCATTTCCAGATCTCTGGTATGAGGCACTCAAGCTGAAAATTGACTGATTTCAGTCATCTGATAATTTGTCAGTGCATCTTTTTCCGTCGTTTTTTTTTTTTTACATTTTAACTCAGAAATAGAAAGAAAATTAAGTATTTTCCTGTTTCTATCCTGTTGTGATCACTGAAGGTGCCAAGATACATACAAAAATGCTTTTGTCTGCTGAGTTTATAGAAGGAGCCCAGACTGTACTTCATGTCAGTCTTGAAGAAAGAGTGTTGTACGTTATTTTTTAATAATACGATGTCATGTCCTGTCTTGTGTTTTGACTGAAAATGCTAATTGATGCAGCTAAATCCTTAGACATTAGATTAGATATCATTATAAGCAGCAAAAAAAAAAAATTCTCCCCCACCTAAACGAAGAAAACTAAAGTTACTTTTATATAAGAATGTGTTTCAAATATGCTTCGGCTAATTATTGGTTCCCTGACATGGAATCTATAATTGACTCATTTCTGAATATTTGACATCAGATCAGAATCTCCTTCCTGCTATGGGCACCTTGATAATACTTCCATTGTCACTCATTCAACACGTCTCTTCACATATAAGAGGAAAATATTCATGTCTATCCATGTAAGCATGGGATAGTTGCCATGTGTTTCCTACATGCTGAATAGATGATGCCCTTTGATTGACCTAAACATGCAGTAGCATAAAACCTCCAGACTTGGGGTTCAGTTCATACCTGGAACATTAGTTCATTTGGAGAACTGAAAGAAATACCATGTAGAGTTCAAGTCAAGCCAACCCCAACCCTGGCCTGCATGCCGAGCGCTGTAGCTCAACGTGTGCAGCATGGGCTTCTTCCCTCCTACGTGTGAATACAGCTGGAATTCACGAGTCTGCGAAACATCAGTTTCTTCATGCCTCATTTCCTGCAGCTTGCTGCTCCAAGTCCCCTTCTGTCTCAAACACTGTCTTCTGTCCTTCTCCTCTGCTTGCCTACGCTGGTGCCCACCAGGTCGTAATATTTTATAAGGTATGTATGGATGCGTGATGTCAAAGCAAGCTGCCATCATCAGCGTCGTGTGAAAACACATTTGTCCCTGCAGTTTTCTTTTTGTCACACCTAAATGCTTCAGGTCATCAGTATTAGACAATGAGAACTTGAGTGAATACAGAACAGTTTACGACTTGTCAGAAATTAAATGTAATTATCAACATTCCTGGGAAGCACTGAGTACATTTTCACCAGCCACGCTCAGGCAGATTTGCTGCTAACCCAGAACAGTCAAGGAGTTTCTTAGGGGTTTTTTCCCACCTGATAGACCAGTAGACTCGTTTTGATTAGGGACCAAAGTTGCAACATTTGTTACATTTTCAGCTGCTGTGTTTCACGTTCACGCCTCATTGTGTAAAACTAATCAAACCTTTTGGAAAACCTGTTTACCTCTTCGCCTGTGGTGGCGCTGTACCGAGAACCACTGAAAAAAACGACATGAAAACTTGTGGAGAAGACGCTGAGCACAACTTCCTACTTCACAAAAATGGAGTGGCGTCAGATTTTAGCGGCTGAAGGATTTCTCTTTTGTCTTTAATAAAAGACCAAGAGCCATTTCTCCCGCTAGGGCAAGACACGCACGTTTGTTTTGGTTATATTTACCCAGAAAGCCCTGTGCTGTAGTCTCCGGTCCACTTGGCATTCTCATATGCATTCAAACCGCACCAGAGCTCAATTCAGCCCTCGCCTTAGCACGATGTCTGCTGCGATGTGCAGCAGATGTCCTGGCTGGACAGCAAGGAATCAGAGGACCATCAGCTCCCGAAACCACACAAAACAAAAAACTTGTAAAAGCACACGCAGGATCAGTGCAAACCTGCCAGAGTAAAACGCAAGAAGAAGGGAGGAATAATAGAACTGAGACTTTCTAAAGGAACACATTATGCATTCTGAAGAACATGTAAAACAGAAAGTTATTGGCTTTAATCAGTTCATTAAGAAGGCATTACTAAGGATTTGGGACGCAAATTAAACAATCCCGTTTGGATTTTTTTTTTCCTGTAGCAATGGAGGATGAAGAGGGGGATAGAGAGAGAGTACAGTTAGTACAGTACAGTTTTAAACATAAGAATATTAAAATCTGGCCGTATTAAATTGAAAAGCTTAAACCGATTGTGCTGATAAACTTTTGCCATTTGCGTAAACATGTTCTTGATATCATTTTGTAAAAAGAAAAACGTACTTTAATCAATAATTTAATTCAGAAAAAGTATTAACTAAATTTAAAAAAATATTCAACAAACTTTACTGTTACCAGCTTGTGCCCAGCAACGGCACCACCACAGCAGATGTCACGGTCAGACAGCAGGGAAATAGGGTTGTGCCTAGCAACAACACAACCTTTGCCCAACAATGGATTTTTTTGCAATTCCATTTTGCCACAAGATTCAAAGATGATTTTTTTTTTTTTTTATTTATGACTTAGGCTGAGCTGAGACCAGGAATTAATCTGAAGGCCAGTCCGTCCAGTTCTGCAGTCGCTCACTTCCTGTCTTCCCGATCGTCAAAGTTGTGTGAGCAGGGTGGGTCGGGATCCTTCGAAGGATGCAGCCTTAGAAATTGGACACACCCATTGTCAGGTTTTGCTAACGTTTGGTGGAAGTTCCTGTCGCCAGAACCAGTCACTATCTTTACATGGTAATTACTCCACCACAGAGTCATGCTGGTTCAGATAGATTTTATCCCTCAATACTTAAAAACAACCTTTTGTATTTATTCAAGTTATCCTTCTCTGAAAATAGCATTTATTTGATGATTTTCAAAAGAAAAACATGCAAGTGTGACATAAAAAGCAAAAACAATCCTTAAAGGGACAAATGCTCTTTTTCACATCATTATCTGTAATGTTTGTGATGTCCTGCCAGACTGGAGGAGGAGCTGCACAGTGTGCACCCGTCCTCCCTGAAGGCTGGATCGACACTTCTGCAGCCGAGCAACTCAAACTGATGTCGATTGCTGACTAAACAGAAACACTCTCTCATTAGCATTCATTAATCAACTCCGCTGTCCCACTGGAGCTGACAGCAAAATTCCACTTGGTGCTCTGCCATTATACTCCAGCAGCCAAGATGACACAAAAAAATGTTCAAAGGTTATTATTTGAGACTTTAACATTAATAAAAGTATAATTATGCCAGTAGTCTGAACAGGTACAAATAACAACTACATTTTAGACTCAAATATCTTAAACATTCGCTGCTCTGGCTTTTCCTCAATACTGAGTTTTGAAAATACATCTTGAAAGTTGCATAGGTAGTTTTTTTCAGATAGAGTATAAGCACATCAGTTGTATTAACTGTTAGTAGTTAATAAGTAGTAGCTTATTAACTATTGATATAGATTAGTTAACAACACAAGTTGTGTGTTATATTTCACACAACTTTTGAAATCACAATTATTTTATTTAGACTCTGTAACTGTTTTAATAAATCATAGTGTGACAGATTGCTTTAGTCTTCAGATGCTTCATCAAATGACTCGTTAAAAGACTAATCATTTGTCTTTCCTCTTCACAGCTTAGCAAAGCACAGAAAGCAGTCTGTATACTATCCTCTGCAGTTTACTTTGAAATATCTCCAAACTACGGATATTTTCGCTCCTTCCTGTGATCTAACTTCTTCCTCCTTCTATTTATTTATTTTTTGACCACCTGTTATGAGGCGTGGTTTAGCCTTTTAGCTGCAGCACAGAGCAGGAGGAAAGTCCAGCAGAAAGTGTGTTGGTGTGTATCTTGCGAAAGATAAAAGCAAGTATCCATACTGGTATTGGTATTACGTACTGATGTGATACTTGATGTTGGTATTATCAGTACTGGGCCGATACGATACCAGTATCGGTATCAGGACACTGCAAGCTTTCTGCTTTATGAAAAAGATGTGACGCCTTTGCTTATTAGTTTGTGTACTCTACTGCTTCCCATAATGCAATGCAAACATTGTATGCGTACCTTTTACTTTTTTGAGTAATATCATGAATGATTACTACTGTTAATTGATTGAGTAAGAGTAGCAATCCAAGTCTTTTTCTTTTGCATTTAAAGAAATAGACTTCAGAGATTAGAAACATTAGATTATTAGATTTCTGCAACATGCAGTATGTGCTAATGTTTATGCGAATCTCAACATAATTAGCATAAGCAGGCTACATGTAGAAAACAAATCTCTGTCGACATCATTATTGTTTGTTTGACATTCATAAAATACATAGTTATATTATTTGAAAGATTACATAATCTTAAACAGGCTTAAAAGGAAAGCCTATTTACTGTGATCGCCCCTCTCTCCTAGTGTCCTGAGATTTGTCTTTTTATTTATTTTTTTTTAGGTTTTTAGTGAAGCTTCAAACTGGAACTGGATCATGCTACACAGGCTGAGGTTTTAAATAAACTCCTAAAATCCCTGCTTTCTGGGCTAAACATGTGTTTTCTAGGTTAGCCTATCAGGAATCCAGATAAAGAGAAAACATGAGATTCCTGCTCTGGGATTTGATTCCAGCTCCTTTGGCTTTTTTACTGCTTTATTTACTGTCCATATTGATTTCCGCATCACTTTGCCGTCCTGGATAAAGGGATATTTTCTATTTGCATAAATGCAAAAATCAGCACGTTTGATCTTGTCTCTTCTTCTCCTTTCTAATGAAAAGGGGGAACTTCTGAGGCTTCAAAACTGTCCTTTGTCAGCTATTCAGATATGTAGTTTCATGGGTGTAACTATGGAGGCAGCAGTTTGCTGTGATGTACTTGTGATGTGAATGCCCTAAAAAACTAAATATAAAAGGAGAAAGCAAAATGAAAGGAAGGAAGTGTTTTCTCTTCGAGGGAGAGTCCTCCTGTCAGACCTCAGTGCACCTCGTGTGGCCAGACTACGGCTGTGCAGGTGATCTGGAATCCTGCCAGCACTGCAGTGTTTGTCTCACTTTATCTGCTTATGTCTTCCCCTCATATACAGTTTGTCTTGTAAAGCATATAAAGTAAAAGAAACTTTAGAAAATTCTGTTTTCTTGTTGTTGTTTTTTTTCTTTTTTGTATTATTATGTAAAATTGACTATGATGAGCATACATGTTACATACATGTGTTATAATGTTATTCCCTCATTAAAAACATACCTGGAATGTTGCTTTGATTTTTTTTTCATGGATGTTTGAGAAATCATTTAGTCTCCATGGCAACCATTCATGTGTGCAAAACACCTGGCTGCGCCAAGGCGTGGCTCCTCCTCGGATCTGCAGTTTTCAAGCTTCCAAGTTCCTCCACTCAGCTCCTTCAGACTAGCCAACAGCAATTAGCAAACGATTGGTGGAACTGCTGAGCTCATTATAAGAGCTTCTTCTCAGAGCAACACTGGTAAATTGTTAAAGGGTTAATAGAGGAGCCATGTTGTGATGACTTCCTGAAGAGCAGGAGGTTGTAAAGAGCCAGAGGCCCAATTTCAACACGCTAAATCAAATTTCTTTTAAATCATATGTAGCATTTCTGCAACAACTCCGGTCCGGGTTCTGGAACGGTCTAATAGTCTCAGCTGTTCTTGAATGATTTTAAATTTTGCTTTGTGCGCCCTGTTGGAGGACCTCTGAGTATTCTCCAGGTCTCCAGTTTGCTCCAGGTTTTCTTCATAGACCTGAGACTTCACTCTGGCCTGCACAGATTCATCCTTTCACCACGTAGCAAAGAATATTTCACTGTAGTTTCACAAATGAAGGTAAAACACTTCCGTTTGAGAAGTTTGAGAAATGACTTACAAATGATTTACAAATGTTCTAGAAAGCACTGTTGCCATGGCATCTGCTGAGAATTTCATTCAGGTCTGGGACAAATCATGGCAGAGCAAATCCTGATCTACCATCCCTGGCTCGGCTTTGTTGTTGCTGTATTGTTACTATGGTTACTAGGTTGCAGTGGTGCATGCTACATTTCTATCTCCATGTAAATCTTTGTGACAGACATAGGTTTTTCTTTTTATTTGTGTGAAAATGAGGAAATGTCAGCATGTTTATCAGAGAGTAGAAAACTGGATCAGGGAGATGAGAGTTTCATCTCCACCCTGATGTTTGGTAGATCGGTAACACAATCAGAATCGAATTAGAAGGGAAAACCCTGAAGCATCGGCCCGACTCATTTCAGAAATGTTATGAAGGAAAGTGAGACACATGGAACTCATAGTACATCAGCGAAGACAAAGCTGAAATGGAAAACAGCTTTCAGATGTTTTACATGCACTAACCATATCATGAGCATGAAATATTAATGCACTTCTGTTTATTTCTGCCCTTCTAGTGATTACACTCCTCATAAAACCATCACTTATCACGTCTCAGCTTTTTTTGTTTTTCATTTCCGTTGGCTCAGCTAAAAGGTTAGCAGTGTTAATTCCTGCCTCCCTGTGAGATGCAGCGTCTGATACAGTGAATCATTTTCTCTCAGGCACTCATTGTGTTGCTGAAGATGCAACTCGGCCTGTTTATGTTTAGTCTGAAGCTAAGCTGTGAGCGAAGGCAGCTTGAGGTCTGTTTGGAGACAGACTGCTGTTTTTGTATTTACTCATCAATACTGATTTTGTCCAACTGCTAATCTTGTCAAGGATTAAATTATAACACCATTTAGAGAAAATATCAGAGTTAAAACTATACATTGTTTTACCATCTTTTATTTACAGTTAGCAGGATTGGCGTGGCTAGCAATGCTACAACAGCAGTCTCTGTTTCTTCCCTTCCTTACAAACTTCTTCAGCTTTTATTTATCTATTTATTTATTTAGTTCAACTTAAATGTATCAAGTCATCAAATTAAATTTGTCTCCAGACTAAAATAACCAGAGTTTGTCAAAAAGAGGGGGGAAGAAACTATCCAGATGTAGTTTAGATTAGGGTTAGCTACATTAGCATAATTTTGGGCTTTTTCAGTGGCTGCCGACATGTTTCATCACAGACAGGTTAAATAAAACACATTTGCTTTCTTCTTCTCAGCCTTTCTGTTTACCTGCTGAAAGTCTCACTCATTTCTCTCTTACAGCTTGAATGAACCACAGATGTTTCAAAAACATGTTGTTTCATTTTAGCTAACTTTTTCACATTTTTACGCTTCTTTTGGCTAAGTTCAGCATATTTTAAACATCCACATGTTTTTAGTGAAGAAAAAATTATTTATTTAGAGATCACATCAAAGAGACATTCCTTATTTGCTTTTTGCATTTTGAAAAACAATATGTATGAAGTATCCATTCATTAAATCGCCCTCCGATGTTAAAACAACTATCTCTGACTTTTTTTTACAAAGCCTTTCCACTCTGAACGATGTTGTTGTCAGGGCGACCTGGTTGCGCCGCTGCATCCAATCAGGTTGAAATAAATCCAGCAGATACAGTGTGCTGTTGCTCCAGATACATTTCAAATAATTCCTTTTCCTTTTTTTCATCCCTGGACACAACCATATCACGAGCATGAAATATTAATGCAGTCCTACTTTCTCTTTTCCTTTCTCAGACCATGCAAGCTGCCCGATGCCCGACAGATGAGCTGTCGCTGACTAACTGTGCCGTCGTGAGTGAGA
This sequence comes from Xiphophorus maculatus, assembly GCF_002775205.1. Taxonomy (NCBI): domain Eukaryota; kingdom Metazoa; phylum Chordata; class Actinopteri; order Cyprinodontiformes; family Poeciliidae; genus Xiphophorus; species Xiphophorus maculatus. The sequence continues at coordinate 23,298,153 of NC_036458.1, read as the reverse complement.
AGGATCTGCAGTCCGGACAGTGAGTATCAACCACCGAGGTGTTTGTCAGTACAAAGGCAGAGCAAGGAATCTCTCTACACATCTGTCATTTTTTTTTTTTTTTTTATGAAATCAAATTCTAGAACTGAATTGATGAGCAACTGCAAAAAACAAACAAAAAAAGAAAACAAACTCCAACAATATCAATGTTTTTTTTTTTTCTCAGCTCTTTTACCAGAAAACAAGATAAGGCATGACTTTATTAAATGTGTTTTGGAGCTATGAAATAGAATATATGGAATTGGATTTTCAACATTTTCCAAATCTGGTTAAGTATGGGAAAAGGACTGGATATTAAATACTGTCATATACGTCACGATGTGAATTTTGATCCAATTCACCAATCATTTTGGTTTATGTGTTGCTAAGAGACCAACTAATTTTATTGTCTTTTTTTGTTTCTAGTTTTTAATTGGAACAACAGTATTGAACTGGATTGTGTTTGGACACTAGACAACGTTCAAAGTCTTCATCAGCTCACAGCTTTTGACTTGTGACCAAAACAGTTCATATTGTGTATATTGTTAGGGACATGTTTGATTGTCAAGCAACAACACAAACATTGAACTGAACATAGAGCAGGGCCAGCAGCTGGGGGTGGCCATTTATCGTATCGTTTATCAGTTATCATTTATCGTTTATCATGATCATTTTTCTTTTTCAATTTATTGTTGTCATGATAAATTCCAATTAATGATGCTTAAAGTCCTCCAAAACCTCTATACTTGTTGCTGCCGGCTTATTGTCGGGATTGTTATTTTTACTATTTTCTCCATTGTTTGTTCAATATCAGTGTCAAGAAGTATAAATAAACTAAAATACATGTTTAGATGCAGTTCATTTGTGTTGTTTAGTGATACAAAGAGTTGTGTCCTAAAGAAGTGTGTTAAAAATGTTCATGGTTTTTCAAGAGCGGTATTGTGTTTGTGGTTTTATTATTGCTCTGCCATTCAGTCAAAGCAATAGAATTATTTCAAAAAGGAGTAATAAACAGTTCTTATTGTCACTTTATCATTATCAGAACAGTATCGCAAAATATTGTGATAAACCTTTGAGTCCATAATCGCCCACCTCTTCCAGCAACTCACATGTCCTGATTGCGACTCCGTTGAACCAGTGTTCTGAATTGAACTAATCAGATATAAAAACCCGTCTAAAAAGCTCAATCGGGGTTTCCTGCCTCTCTCTGCAGACACGTGACAGTGAAAACGACACCAAACCACAAGTACGCATTTACTGTAAAGACCCATCATACTGTAGCAGCTGGAAGCATCGCCTTCAGCCTGCCACAGGTACGCAAAGCTTCCACTGAAACACTAAAACTCAGCTGCAGAGCCCATTCTTAGGCGCTTATCTTTTTCTGTTGCAGAGGAAATGGGCCGGTCTCTCCATCGGCCAGGAAGTGGAAGGTAAACATAATTTTTTTTTGACTCATCCATCATAATAATTGTTTTATGTTATGAAAAATAACGGATTTTGTTCGCCCGTTCAGTGTCCAACTACAACTTTGACAAGTCCAAGCAGTGCATTGGCGCCATGACGATCGAAATCGACTTCCTGCAAAAGAAGAGCACCGACTCCTCTCCCTACGACTCGGACAAGATGGCGGGCGAGTTCATCCAACAGTTCAACAACCAGGCCTTCTCCGTCACCCAGCAGGTTGATTGTCCACAGCTTTTTTTTTTTCTTTTCATGTTGAATCATGTTGTTAATATTTGGTGTCCACACTTTCCAGTTAGTGTTCAGTTTCTGTGACAAGCTGTTTGGACTGGTGGTGAAGGACATCGAGGCGATGGACGCCAGCATCCTGAAAGGAGAACCAGCTTCTGGGAAGAAGCCGCAAAAGGTACGTGACCTCTGGAGGGAGTTCAGACCTCGAAACTGAGGGTGAGAAAGGAGTCAGGGCTGCTGCTGCTGCTGCTGCTGCTGCTGCTGCTGCTGCTGCTGCTGCTGCTGCTGCTGCTGCTGCTGCTGCTGCTGCTGCTTGAAGCGTCTGTGAGTTATGCTTTGGTTCTGCCGCTCGTGGGATTTTGTTGATTGTTCAGAGACACATCATTAGTTTTAAGTAATTAAACTCCAGAGAGCGAGCTGGAAAATTGCTTCCAAGAACGTAGAATGATCCAGATAGGACTGCAGTCGGCTCATAAGGAATTAGAACATGAGCATACAGAGATATTCAGGTCTAAATAGATGTGAGCCTCATGAGGGATCAACTCTATATTCTATAGGAATTTACATCATCAAAAGTTTTCACAGCATCATCAGGTGTGGACACCCAGGGAGGTTAGTTTGTTAGAGTATGGGGGACTTTTGGACCGACCCAGCAAGGTGACTTAAAAAAAACATTTATCACACAGTTACTAACCCTAAACTTAAATCTGAATATTTATAGAGAATTTATATGATATAATACTAAGATCACTTGCTTGTAACTTGCTAACTTTATTTGTAACATCAGACTTAACATTGTTCACTATAAACAACTAAAGTGCCACTATCAAATATAGACGTGCTCCAATGTCAATGTTTTGAAATTGAAAACTCATTTAAAGGGACAGTACTATGTAAAATCAACTATTTTGAGCTTTACATCATTTTATAATGTTATTCGCTCTTCAAAACATACTGGAGTGTTGCTTTTATTTTTTTTATTCAAGTTTGCAAAATTCTTTCATCTCCCGTGGCAACCATTCAGCTGTGCAAAATGCCTGGGTTAGAGCTAGCCCCGCCTTCAAGGCGCAGCTCTTCCTCAGAGCTGCAGTTCCAAGTTTCAGAGCAGCTCAGTTTTTAAAGAGACAGAGGCCCAATTTCAAGGCACTATGTTAAGTTCAATTTCATATAAGTCATATTTGATATATATATCATTTTTATAACAACTGAAAGTAACATACTTGATTGTGCTATAAAATGACACTAAGTGCCTTGAAAATACATAATGCTAACGAATTTAAAACTCAAATGGCAAAGATGTACTTTTTTTTATAACAGTAAATTAATATTGCAATATCCTTATGTTTTTGCCTCAGAAATTGTCCAAATAAATCAAGAAAGTTAATACATTATGTTTTAAGTCAAAAGCTTCTACTGAGGCTACATTATATAGTAAACTACAGTTGATTAGCAGGACGACAGACCAGCAGCATAAAGTCACAGTCACATAACTCAAAACATTAGAATATTGTGAATATTAAAAATCAATCATTTGAATTTCTCTCTTAGACCGCAACCCAACTTCCTTCCTTCATTATTATTATTATTATTATTATTATTATTATTATTATTATTATTATTATTATAGTCACAGTTCTAATTACAGACGCACTCAGTGAGAGTGATAAAAATATAATTTTTTTTAACACATTTCAGAAAATGAAACTGATACATTCTGTATATGCTACAGATTAAATAGTGATATTTTCAATGCTTATTTCTTAAAATGTTGAAGATCAAAGCTTACAGATAATAAATAACCAAAATTCAGTTCCTTAAAATGTATAATCCTGGGAAAATTAAAACATGGAGAGTTGAGTGGAAGGAAAAAGTGCTTGATTCTTAAACATGACATCAATTGTTTCATGTATTTCATTCTGTGCAATGAATATATCCAATATATGAGCTGCACTTTTTTAAATGAGTGCCTTTTTTTTTTACTTTCTAATGATATTCACATTTTTTAGCTAAAGATTTTTGTCAAAATACATTTTGACAAATGTATTTAAATTTGTCGAACAGAAAATAAAGCAAAAAATGAATCACAATGATTAATTTCTGTGTCATGAATCCTTTTGTATTTCTCTCATCAGAAGCATTTGGGTCATTGACAAAAGAAATCATGTTTGGTTAGCCTGTGTCTTTGCCGACCTTATGTCTGACTATGTTTCCTGAAATACGACGAAAATGACACAGACCTTAGATTTGCGTTCTAATTAGAGTTTTACACATTTTAAATGCTTATACGGGGATCATTTTTCCTATTTTTATTTGACTTTTTTCTTATTTAAAGTTTTAGTTTTTAGTTTTAAAAGCACTATCTGTTTCACAAGTGTCATTTAAATACAAGTTCAGCTCAAAATATTTTAATATCATAAACATAGTTTATGTTTATATTCGGCAGGATTTTATTTCAATACGGTAAGAGTAACTGCTGGACATATAAAAACATTTTGAATTAGCTAAACGAGGAATGTGAGTAACTCTGGTTTCTCCACCAGATTGACGTCGGTCTGATGGTGGGCAACAGCCAGGTCATCTTCGAGAAGGCAGAGAATTCTTCGCTCACACTAGTTGGTGTGTTATTCTTCTACTTCTTTCCATATATATGCTCTGACTGTGTTTGAATACTAACTGATTGGTAAATGTAAAGCCAAAATGCTACATGAGCAACATGGCTAACCTGTGACTGAGTCTCCACAAGATGGCAGCATGAACAAACAAAAATTGACCAGAGCTGTCTGCAAAGAAAGACGCTAAAAACAAAATAAGCAGGCTTGCTATATTTTACTTTAAAAATTAATTTAATTTCCAAAAATAAAACTGTATTAAAAGTGTTGATACATTTTGACTTTATATTTGTTTAGGCATCAAACATCTGATGATATCTGTATGTTTGAACAGGTAAGGCAAAGACCAAGGAGGCACGGCAGACGATCATCAACCCGGACTGGAACTTTGAGAAAATGGGAATTGGAGGTCTGGACAAGGAATTCTCTGACATTTTCCGCAGAGCCTTCGCTTCCAGGGTTTTCCCTCCTGATATTGTGGAGCAGATGGGTAAGACATGGCTTTAATCTGTCATTTTTCACATCCGTAATATAAAAATGATCTAAAAAATTTTTAGTTAGATATTGGAATGCTGGAAAAATAATCATACATTTAGCAAAAGTAGATGACCTCTTCCTTCTTCTCTTTCTTGCATCCACACTACCTGACTCTTCCTTCATTCATCATGTTTATTTTTGGGTCACATACCTTTCTCTTTCATAATCTGATTCCAGTCTTTTCTTTTTGTTTACTGTGCTTTTTCTTGCTCCAGGCTGCAAGCACGTGAAGGGAATCCTGCTGTTTGGCCCACCAGGGTGTGGAAAAACCCTGATGGCCCGGCAGATTGGCAAGATGCTCAACGCCCGTGAGCCGAAGGTGGTTAACGGCCCAGAGATCCTCAACAAGTACGTGGGAGAGTCTGAGGCCAACATCCGCAAGCTGTTTGCCGAGGCAGAGGAGGAGCAGAAGAGGGTGAGAGACCTTTCTGTCCTGTGTTGTTCATCGAGAACTCAGAGGAGATAATAACAACAATGTAAGTCATAAAGGTCTGTTCGGCCGGCAAGCGTCAGTTCATATGGAGAGAGCTGTCATGAATGCCTTGTTGTGCCTGTGATGATGCTGGGAGGCGGAATGTAACACAAACAAATTCTGGTCTTGAAACATCATGGCTGCTGTGACTTAAAGCAATAAATTCCAAGATGGCGAATCTGGTAGACAACATGTTGAATGAAGATAGTGAAGTTCGGGTTGAAGAGAAACTTTTACAATTCTTTGGACGTCTGAGACCATAGTCTTGAGTCGGAAAGGGTAGAGTGCCTTCTCTTTGTCGAAAGATTTCCTGCCCCAACTGGGTCAGTACCTTGGGTTCTCCTTCACGAATGAGGGGAAAATGAAGCAGGAGATAGATAGTTGGATTGGTGCTATGTCCGCAGAGATCTAGGCGTTGTATCAATCTGTCCTGGTGAAGAGAGATCTGAGGTAAAAGGTAAAGCTCTTGATTTGCCAGTCAAGCTATGTCCAAACCGTTATCTATGGTCATGAGCTTTGGGTCATGACCGAAAGAACGAGGTCACAGATACAAGCAGGCGAAATGAGTTTTCTCCGCAGGGTGTCTGGGGCTCTCCCTCAGAGATAGGGTGAGAAACTTGGTCATCTGGGAGGGACTCATAGTAGAATTGCTGCTTCTCCATGTCAAGAGGAGCCACTTGAGGTGAGTCGGGCACAGAGAGGAAACTTGGAGGAAGACCAAAGAGATGCTGGAGGGACTAGGTTTCTAGGCTGGACTGGGAATGCCTTCGGATTCTGATGGATGGATGGATGGATGGATGGATGGTGTTTCTCCTCTAGAGAGCTGTAAATGTTTGTCTGGTGTCTGTTTAAAGCTGATCCTCTTTGAAAGAACCTTTTTACTTTTTGTCAATGACGAGTTAAACTCCAGACTAATTCGGTCTGGTCATCTTTTTCCTCCAAGCCTTCTCATAGCTGGAGTCTGTCTGGTTACCAAGAGAATTTCTTCCTGGCTCCTGCTGCCAGTCAAAGATTAAACGGAGAGCTGGTCGGAGAGTTACAGGCAGAGTTTGGTCAGTGAGAGCTTTTTAGTGAGAAGAGTTTGGCAAAAGTATCTTGGAGTCTTCACCTGAAACAAGTCTTTGTCCAACATAGGCAAGTGAGAGACAGTTGCCAGGCTGCCTAGACCAAGATGTTGTATCTTTTCTCGAGTGAAACAAAGTGATTTCTCAATAGTGCTTTATAGGGTACAAATGCAAAAGCATTTAAGAATAAAACTTTAAAAAATATATTGTTTTCAGCTTGGCGCCAACAGCGGCCTGCACATCATCATCTTCGATGAGTTGGATGCTATCTGCAAGCAGAGAGGCACGGGCGCCAGCAGCACGGGTGTGCACGACACGGTGGTCAACCAGCTGCTGTCGAAAATCGATGGCGTGGAGCAACTTAACAACATCCTGGTTATTGGTAAGGACTATGAAATCCAACAGAACCCATGTTGTAGAGTTCTTACAATGCTTTTGCCTGTGCTCCTACATTAGTTTCCTGGTCTCCCAATAAATTCTTATTTTTTCCTGTGATTTCCTGACCATTGATTTTCTGTGTGTGAAGGAATGACCAACAGGCCCGACCTCATTGATGATGCTCTGATGAGGCCTGGCAGGTTTGAGGTGAAGATGGAAATCGGTGAGTTGATGTCTTTGCTTGACTGCCATTTTGATCTCTTGTTTTAGTTTATGAAATGATCTTTCCAGTGCACATATCCTATGCACCATGAGAGAAGTGTTTTGTGGGTTTTCTGTTGGGGAGCATGTGCAAGATAAACACATATGGGCCAGAGACTCCCATCAACATGGGTGTAGTGTAAGAAGACCCAAAAATTGGCAACAACAATCTTTTAAACTTGGGTTCCCGTTGGTGCCCTGTAGACTTGAAGGGTATCTTTTCTTCACCTACTGCGTTTTGGTTTGGTCTATAGGATTTTTGCAATAATTTTTCAGTGGTACCTTTAGAAAGACTATCAATCCAGGTTCAGTGTTGGTAGTATGATACCAGTTTTAGTCTAGTTTTCTCTCATTGCCACTGTACACGTCCTCCAGGTCTTCCTGATGAGAAGGGTCGCGTCCAGATCCTGAACATCCACACCATTAAGATGCGGAGCTTCAACCTGCTGGCTGGAGATGTTGACATCAAAGAGCTGGCCGCAGAGACAAAGAACTACAGCGGCGCCGAGCTGGAGGGGCTCGTCCGGGCCGCACAGTCCACCGCCATGAACCGACATATCAAGGTCATCTGACTCTCCTCAACGCTCAGCGCCTCAGTTTGAGGTGGATTCAGTTTCAACATCAGCCTTTACGGTTGAGGACAAAGTCAATCACCGACAGGAAGCAAATTTTTCATGTTAGCATCTTTAGGCTAACTTAGTGTTAGGGGAGGAATTCTCATCAAACAACATAGAATGAGGCTCTGCTTTCACTGAAGCTCCACAAAAGCTTGCACACACTGTACAGTCAGCAGGCAGAAGCAGGTTAGAGTGACAGCAGGGCTCAAACAAAATCAATAGGCTGCTACTACAAGGACACAGGCCTGGTAAATGTGAGGGCCTGAAATTCTAACACCCAAAGTTTTTCTATTTGCTTTAAGTCAGTAGGAAATTGAAAAGATCCTCATAGAAATGAAGGGATCCAATATCCTGACATATCCTCACCCTTGGCAGTAGGCGTAGATGATTGATAAATCTGAAATGACAAAGTAGTTTAAAAAGTTACCTCTCCATCAATGTGTCATTGGTTTATTGCTCTTTTCCAGGCTACATCTACAGTTGAGGTGGACATGGAGCGGGCGGAGAAGCTCCAGGTCACCAGGGCTGACTTCATGGGATCCCTCAACAATGACATCAAGCCTGTATGTGACACTCTAGGTTCCTGTTGCGTAAAATCGCTGTGGTCCAATGACGTGAAGAATGGGCAACATGGAGTTTCTCACCACCCCGAATGTTTTGTCTACAGGCTTTTGGCACAAACCAGGAGGATTACTCCAGCTACGTCATGAACGGGATCATCAAATGGGGCGACCCCGTTACCCACGTCCTGGATGACGGAGAGCTGCTTGTCCAGCAGACCAAGAACAGTGACCGCACTCCTCTGGTGGCCGTACTCCTGGAGGGTAGACAAGCTGTTCAACCAAAGCCTTCCAAAGCAACAAGACTCGGATAGTAAAGTGTACCACTTGTGCTTATGCTCACAGGTCCACCCCACAGTGGGAAGACGGCCCTGGCAGCGAAGATTGCAGAGGACTCCCAGTTCCCCTTCATTAAGATCTGCTCTCCAGACAAGATGATTGGAAACTCCGAGATCTCCAAATGCCAGGCTATCAAAAAGGCAAGTCCTGCAGACAGTGTGTGGCTTCATAGAGAAACAATCATGCGTTTATATTCACCTTTCACCTTCTCTGCCTGTCCCAGGTTTTCGATGATGCATACAAGTCCCAGCTCAGCTGTGTGGTGGTGGATGACATCGAGCGCCTGCTGGACTACGTGCCTATTGGTCCTCGTTTCTCCAACCTTGTGCTGCAGGCTCTGCTGGTGCTGCTTAAAAAACCTCCACCCAAGGCGAGAGATCTTCTGAAGCCTGCAGACATTCATGTTGAACACTGAAAAATACACTCAAAATAATCCTCAGTTATCAGCAGTAAAACTTGACCTCACCGTATTAAATCATGCAAATCAGATTTTTATTTAAACAATAAAAACAAACTATTGCTTTACTTCCAGTTCACAATTAAGTAAAACTTAAGACATGATTTTATTTGTTCTTCTGTTTCTAGAACATAACGAAATTGTGGTAGTAGATCAATAAATAATGTCTTAATCAGTCGTCAGGGTGCAGTGTTGGTCGATCAGCCAGATCCCAATAAAGTGCAACAATAGTTTATGGTTGAAATGAAGTTTGACAAAATTGCAGAGCTGAAACAATTAATCCCATTAATCGTGATGAATCGGCTATTGAAATAATCGTCAACTAATTTAGTTATCGATTAATCGTTAAGTACAGACTCGGAAAAGGTCAACTGCTGAAAGAACAACCTACTCAGTAATTAAAACAAAACTGTACAAAAAGTAGTTTAAGTTGGTATTAAAGATTAAAAAAAAAACTTTGTCTATTCAGAACTACTCAAGTGACGTTTCTGGCTTCACCTGTTTTCCTTTTGGTATCCATTAATTAATCAGTTAATCCGAAAATTACCAACAACATTGAGATTATTAACTTTTGCTGTTATGTCAAACAGAGATGGACGAGATTTTCACATGTTGGTGTCAGAAGTATTTTTTTGCTACATGTGATGCAATATACACTAAAGAAATGCTGTCATTGCATTTTAGGCAATAAAAATGCCTAAAATGCATTTATTTTCTTTTAAAAGGAAATTAATTATTTACTTGTATTTTTAAATGCATTTCTAATATTGTATAAAACAAGCATAAGCACATAAATAAAAATAATTCTGTAGAATGGGCCATTTTTAAAACTCTGATTAATTTATTAATCATCAGAATAATCTATAGCACAATCACTAAGACGTAGTTGTTCATAGCCCTAAAAAAAGTAGGGCCCTTAGGACCCTAGAAAGGGTGCCTTTAAGACAGGGTGCCAGGATACATTTTCAGAAATTCTTATTTTTTAATTATCATGTATTTTCAAAATAATGTGTTTGTTTTCTGACTGCGTATTCATTTTCTAAGTGTAAAAAACAAACAAACGTTGCCCAGTACAGGGATCAGTCTAGCATGAATCTGACATAGAGAAAAATGTACCTTTGTTGTGGTTTTCTTATCTTTTCTTTTACCTCTATTTTTTTTTTCAATCTTAATTAACATCATCTTATTACCATCAAGAGCTACTTTGCATGAAAATATGAGCAGGTGTCATTCAGCCTGGAACATGAATCCAGGGTTTTATCCTGCGGTGCAATCAGAGACGGATGAAACGGCGTCATGTGTTGGTTGTTCAGGGCCGGAAGCTGCTCATCATCGGCACCACCAGCAGGAAGGACGTCCTGCAGGAGATGGAGATGCTGGACGCCTTCAGCACCACCATCCACGTCCCCAACATCTCCACTGGGGAGCAGCTGGTGGACGCCTTAGAGGTACAGCACAGAAAGAAAGATCCTGAAGGGTCCAAACTTTCTCGATGATGAATAAAAATGCTTATTTTAGGTTCTTCGCTCAAAGGGACAAAGCCAGTTTTGACATCTTCCTTATTTTTTTGAACCCAGATCTCAAGCTACTGGAAGAATGTTTCTCATGTCTTCAGTGTTGTTATGAGTACATATCTTTCTCCCTGTGGGTGGAGGGTTGGAGCGTGACACTGATCTTCTCCATAAATCTCCTTTCGGGTCTCGCAGCTGCTCGGAAGCTTCACGGATAAAGAGCGAGCCAGCATCGGCCAGCAGCTCCGAGGGAAGCGGGTCTGGATCGGCATCAAGAAGCTGCTGGTGCTCATAGAGATGTCGCTGCAGGTACGAAACCTCAGGTCACGGGCAGAAAGTCGAATAAGACCTAACAGCGTTTGAAGTCAGGAAGAGCAGTGTTTCTACAAGTTCTTAAAAAATTCAAATTGTTTTCAATTTCAAAAACAGATTTTTAATACTGAATATTAAATGAAGTTTAGTTATGTCTTACATGTTCAACCAGATGCTTCTTTTCATCATTAAATAATTGACTTTTGAATAATGTTCTGGTAATAATGTTTCTAATCTGAGACCTAGGGAATCATATTTTGTAATGTATTTTAATGTGACTGCGGTTCTTCTAGCACCCATTGGTTATGTTTCATGCTGTTTCTCAACCCTTTTCTCTCTCCTTTTGCCTACCTCTTAATCTGCAGATGGATCCAGATTACAGAGTGATCAAATTCATGACTCTGCTTAGAGACGAGGGAGCGTAAGTATAATCACTATTTTAAAACAAGCCTCCATCAGCTGACGAACTCATCCTGTGTCGTTGTCGTCCTCCTTCCTTTAAAGAAGGGGTGTCCAAGGTGTGGCACGGGGGCCGTTTGCGGCCCTCTAATGGATTTGGGGCGACCTCAATTCTAAAATTGAGCAAATCTGACCTGAAATCACAGATGGTTGATCCAGATGGACACTTTTTCATCTGTTAAGGCATCATTTTTTTTCTGACTGCTATTTTTTTAAATTAGGTGTAAAAAGTGGATTTCTGTTTCTTACCAAAGTTTTTGTGTTAATCTGAATTTTGGAGTAACAAAACTCACAGTTACTGACCTGCTTTTATTCAAAATCAAACCTTACATCCCAAATAAGAAAACATAGAAACAGTGAGCTTGTGTTTTACTAGACCTTATTTTTATGTTTTGTTTCTTTAACGATTTACTGATTCGTTATCTAAAAAAATCCAACTAGGTTGTTAATATCAATAAATGTTTTGTTTTTTGGTTCGTTATTGAGTAGATCAAATGAAAAAAGGCACAAAAGGTTTTAAAAATTATTTAAAATATTACATTTTTGTGGCCTCTTGTGCTTTCAAACTTTTGTCAAAACATTCGGACACTCCTGTTTGACGTGTCTCTTTTCATTTCCTTAGTTTGCGCTCAGTTAAACCCTAAATGAGTATTTATTGCTTCATAACAAATCCAGCAGTCAGTGATTTGGACTGAACACTAACTAACCTCAGTGACTTTATTTTGCAATCACCAGGTTGAATGAAGGCGATCAAATCCGAATTTAAGCTGTCAGTCGCTCTTTCCTGGTAAGACCAACAGCTAGATCTAGAGCTAGTAGATTCTGTAGTTGGCTAGTTAGAGTAGTGTTTAGACGTTATACCTTTTACTGAAGGACTGAGTTGTACTTCGATCACAAAGTAACTGAAGTCAGAAAACCAGCTGATGTGAGAATCATTAGCCCGTTGCTAGCATCATTTAAGTTGGGCATTCCATAAACTTCCATTCTTTTTTGTGATAAGTATATATGTTAATTTATACTTAACATAAATATTATGTTAAGATAGCCACATTGCTATGGATATTTTACCAAATAAACATTTTCTGTTGTTTGCACTGCTTCCTACGTAATAGCTTTCAGAACAGAGGTGTACTGGAGGGTGATTGACAGCGCTAAGACCCTCCTCCTGACTGATTGGTTGTTTCTGACAGTATGTGATGGGAAAACACATAATGCTGCCCCTTTAAGAACGATGTTGCAATGCACACTGGATTTTGATGATGAAGTTATTCTTCTTTTGAGCCGTTTGTCTTTCCCGTCTCTTCCCAACATCTCATTTATGCACGTATTTTCACCGAAACATGCTGAAAGGTGTCGGTGGGCTTCTCTGAACTTGCAGAACAAACAAAACAAACCTCGCCTTCTTTTTCCAATGTCTTCCTTTCTGTAGTGATCGCAGCTTGTAAGAGCAGAGGGAGCAAGTGGAGCTGAGGAGACTTCCCCTTTCTGCAAAACCATAAACATGAACCAACGTGACAGGAGAAAACTGATCCCTGGTCTAACTCCTCTCCCCCTCCGCATGTCCAACCCAGAAGGCGTCTCCGTGTCTCCTTCCCTCACGCTCACCGACGTCACTAACGGCACTTATATCAACATGTTGCAGCCAACTATTGGAAATTGTAATGTGAAAATCTGTTCTCTGTAAAGGAACTTGCAATAGATGATTGTGGAGAAAATAATAAAGTGTTGTTTTGTGCATTGTGCGTAAAAAAAAAAAAAAAAGCTACGGAAAAAAAGGAGTAGGCAGTGTTTTTAGCTCTACTCTGTTGTATCTGTTGCCTCCTTCTCGTCCCTCTGACGGTAGTTATTGTCATGCGTCCTGACGAGCCGCTAAAAACGCAACTCCGACTCTAGTACTGAGGCCGTCTGGCTGCTGAGGTGTGAATACATGAGAGGCTTTTAGTGATTTAGCTGTGGCTGTACAAAGACGCTGTTTCATGTGTAAATGTAATCCCTTTAAAGACACAGTATGACATTGTTCTGTAAATAGTATATATAGAGAGAGGGAGGAAAAAAACAGTATATGAACAGATGATGGATATTTCCTAGTGTATCAGTATGATCTTCCGTGCTGTGGAGATGTTGATTTGATTTTAGTGTAGAAATAAAATCACGTAACGGATCGTCGGCCGCTCCGTCTGTACGCAGTGCTGTTCAGTTCATTGTGGGGAACCCCATGCTGCATGTGTATGGTGTGTGTATGAATGGTTGACTAAGGTTTATTCAAATGCAATTGTATGTGTGTGTGAAATAATTGTGTGCCCCCTGAAAAAAGACAGCTGGCTATCATTTTGTATTTTTTGTTGCTTAAGCCGTGTGTTCAGTGCTCAACAAAGAAAAGAAAAAATCCAAACTTACTGTTCTGTTCAGACCATTGGCGGTGTGTGTGTGTGTGTGTGTGTGTATGTGTGTGTAAATAAATGTTAATGTGCAGATGTATTATTGCAATAAAAAACACATATGCACAGCAAAACAGACCAACGGTGTGTTGTGTGTCTGGCTTCTTTTGTTGATGAACATGATGAAATGATAGACAGACAAATGTTCTTCTCCAAGCGCTCACAACAAGCTGCAAGCTGAGTTTCTTAAAGTTCAACATGTATGAAAAGTGCCCAAAAATGAACACCTTGACCCAAAATGGCCGACTTCCTGTTGGGCGTAGGCCATACCTCCAAGAGAGTTTTTCTCTTGTTTCACGGAGTGGTACCGATGTACCACATTTCAGCTATGCACAATTTATCTGTGGCCCTTCCTCACGTCAGGGGGCGCTGTAGAGCCATTGGCCACGGTCATTTTTAAATCCACTGAAATATTCAAATTTCATACAGGGGACAATTTGGGGTAAAGATTAATGAGTTTTTGTAGCTCAAATGGTGCTGACAGCACAAAACTACCAGCGGCTTTTAATTTACAGACTAACACAACCTCAGGAAATACAAAATACATTTTTAAACTGATTGTTTCATTCATTAGGGAACAAAAAGGTTTTCTAACCTCAACTCATTTGGAAAAATTATCTCCATTCTCATTAAAGGGGCAGTATTGTGCAAAATTTACTTTTTTAGCTTTACGTCATGTTATAATGTTATTTCCTTGTTTAAAAAAACATACCTAGAGTGTTGCTTTGATTATTTTGTGCATGTTTGATAAATCTTTTAGTCTCCCATGGCAACCATTCAGCTGTGCAAAACACCTGGGTGGAGCTACGTAGCTCCGCCTTTGAGACGCCGCTCCTTCTTGAAGCTGCAGTTTCCAAGCTTCGGCGCTTCTGCCTCACAGAACAGGCCTCCCTCATAACTCCTCCACTCAGCTCCTTCAGACTAGCCAGCAGCAATTAGCAAACACCTGTTGGAACAGAGAATCTGCCGAGCTCATTAAAGCAGCTACTTCACAGTGAAGCGCTGGTGAAAACATTGTTAAACAGTTAATAGAGGAGCCATGTTGTGATGACTTCCTGAAAGCAGAGTTTCAGAAAGAGCAGAAGTTTTTAAAGAGACAGGGGCCCAATTTCAAGACATTAAATTACAAACTCAAATTTCTTTTAAATCATATTTGATATGAATAGAATTTTTATGAGAGCTGAAGATTACTTAGCATAATGATTTTACAAGACACACATTTAAGAATGTGGTTTAAATTAATGCCATTTCATACAATCCACTGTAACTCATTCCAAATTTTTGCTCCTGTTGTCCCTGTAAGCATCATGTGTGTGTCTGATCCTCTCTAACATCACGAGACCCTCTGAAGGAAATGTTTTCAGCAATTTAGACGACAAAACTCACAATTTATTGTAATAATGAAGAGAAAAAAAATGTCAAATGTCTCTGGAATAAAGTTAGAGAAGCAGAACGAAAGCCAGTGGTTCTAATCTAGATCTAAAAATTTCAAAACAGCAAACCCTCTAAGTTGATGTTCAGTTTCTTCATGGCATCACAATAAAGACAACAGAAGCGAGTTCATTTCACTTCGATATCAACTGAAGAATGTGTGTTCTGCAGATCAATGGAAGAAAATCAGAACATCCAAATACATCAATACACATATTAAAGCAAAAATGATTGAACCCCAGAGAAGATGAGATTTTCTGGTGGAGAAATATTTCATAAAAGAATGAAAGAAAACATCAGCAGAGATCATTAATGGTTCCTGGAACATAGAGACTGAGAAGAACTACATTTAAAGCAGAGAAATAAAGAACAGAACAGCAGAACCATGAAGCCTGATCAGTGATCAGAGAGAAGAGAGGAAATCTAGTTGGGTTTAATGAACTCTGCAGAGGATCCAGACCCAAAATAATTCCACACCCTAACTCCAGCCAGTAGTGGCTGAGTGAATGTGGTCTGGACTCTGTGGAGGAGAGTCATGGTTTCAGAGACGCTGTAGAAGGACAGAAGACCTGCTGTGTGATCCAGGTAAACTCCTAGTCTGGAGGAAACTGGACCTGAGATGGAGGTCCAGATGTTGTTGTGACCAAATCTAGAAACACTACAATCTAAAGCCCAAGATTTGTCATTATATCCAAATTCACATTCATTGTCACTTCCTGCTCTGCTGATATTCTTGTATGCGACTGATACAGAAACATAAATTTTCCACTCCACCTCCCAGTAACAACGTCCAGTCAGACTCTCTCTACTCAGAACTTGGGATCTATTAGTGAATCTGTCTGGATGATTAGAATAAGACTGACGATCTTTCATCCATGTCACCTTCCTTTTTCCCTCTGATAGAACCAGCCGTGTGTTTGCTGTGTTTGGATCCAGTGTAATTTCACATGAATATTTCAAGAACTCAGCTCTGGTCTTTGGTTCTGGTTCTGACAGCAGAACATCCACCTCAGTGACCATCAGTGAGATGTTTGTCCATGAGTTTCTCAGGATGTCCTGTAGTTTCTCTCTGAGCTCTGACACAGCTGCTGTCACGTCCTCAAAGTGTCTCAGAGGACGGATGTTGATGCTGGATGAGTGTGTAGACTCACTGAGTGCTGGCAGTGAGGGGTAGTTGAGGAGAAACTGGTTGTGATCCTCTGTGTGTGAGAGCTGCTCCAGCTCAGCGTCTTTCCTCTTCAGCTCAGTGATCTCCTGCTCCAGCTTCTCCTGAACATCTTTGACTCGACTCACTTCAGTTTCCTGCTGGGATCTGATCTGCTGCTTCACCTCAGAGCTTCTTTTCTGGAGGAGACGGATCAGCTGGGTGAAGATCTTCTCACTGTCCTCCACTGTTTTATCAGCAGAGCGACTGATGGCCTCCACCTCCTGTTGAAGCAGCTTCACATCTTCCTCTCTGTCCTGGATTCTCTGTTGGATGTTTCCTCGTCTCTCCTCCAGCTCTCTCTGCCTCTCAGTCCTTTCTGTTGCAGCTGACACTGTGTCATGACCTTTATGTTCATCAACAGAGCAGAGATAACAGATAAACTTCTGATCAGTACGACAGAACATCTTCATCACCTCATCATGACGAGAGCAGATGTTCTCCTGCAGGTTCTTGGTCGGCTCCACCAGCTTGTGTTTCTTAAATGCAGCTGAATCATAATGAGGTTGAAGGTGTTTCTCACAGTAAGAGGCCAGACAGACTAAACAGGACTTGATGGCTTTCAGTTTTCTTCCTGTGCAGAAATCACAGGCCACATCTACAGGTCCAGCATAGCAGTGGTCAGCAGCAGCAGCAGCAGCAGCTTGGAGTCCAGTCTTCTTCAGCTGTTCCACTAGAGCTGCTAGCATGGTGTTCTTCTTTAGCACAGGCCTCAGTGTGAATGTCTCCCTGCACTGAGGGCAGCTGTGGATTCCCTTCTGATCCTCTTCATCCCACTGGGTTTTAATACACTTCATACAGTAGCTGTGTCCACAGGGAATCGCCACCGGATCCTTCAGTAGATCCAGACAGATGGAACAGGAGAAAGTTTCTGGGTCCAGCTGATTCTGCTCCATTTCTGCTCTCTGTCACAGCGACTGTGTGAGTTTCATTTCCTGAAAACAGAAACTGGGTTGAGCTTTGAGCTGTGAGTCACATGTCAGAGCAGAGAGGCAGCAGCCAATCAGCTTTCACCTTCAGCAGACGTTGGATCCACCCAGATTGAAGGCGTGTTTGAGCAGGAAGAAGAGAGATATATGAGGCTTAGAGAGAAAGACTGGAAGATGATGAACTGAATGAGTGGAAGAAGAAGAGAGTCTGGTTGTTCTGTTTTAATTTGTAATGGAGCAACAGCAGTAAGTAATGAAGAAGAAAAAAACAACAATAGTAAACATAATATTAGTGAAAAGTAGAGAAAATGTAGAGTAGCAACCGTATTAAAAATGAGGAAATAATAAAACAAGAACAAGGTAATGTCATTAGTATTTATTTTTCAATAGTAGAGTTTAGACCTTCCTTGAGGAAAGTCAAATATGTTATATGGTGATAAGTGAACTTAGTGAATATTCAAAGTTAATCTTCTTTGATTTGTATAATAAAGTATGGAAATGTGAAACATTACCTTAAAGATGGATAGAGACTGCAGTAGTACCAATACCAAAACCCAGAAAAGATTGCTTAAAGCCTGAGTAGTTATCTGCTATGAAACAAGATAATCATGTTTTCACTAACACAACATGCCATTTTTAATGTACTTTATACATTGTTCAATTTATTTCCTCTAAAGTTTTTATATTGACACTTAATGTTTATATGCTGTGATTGCTTGAAACAATCTTGTTTTATAAAGCTGATTCTGATTTGAAAGTTATATTCAGATATAGTTTTTATATATTTTAGCTCGCCTTCCAACAAACCAATCAGTGGAGTAAGTCATAGCTTTTCACTGTGGTCACTTTTGACGTTAAACACAGCAGGTCATTAGCTACTAACAGTGTAGAGTTGAATGTCATGAAAAGAGCTCGTTTGGTTGGACTGTTTATTATGTAACCTCCATGGCGGCAGTGTTCCTGTCTTGCCAGTAGAGGGTGCTGCAGAGCCTAGCGACGTATCGTCCCCGCTTCCAGCTGACCCGCATTCACCAGCGCTATACAGACGCGGGACAGCACCCGAGCGCGGCGAACTAGTCAACAACACCGTGGAGTTTCCTCCCCCACGTACACCGTGACCGTGAAATTCCGGC
This sequence comes from Xiphophorus maculatus, assembly GCF_002775205.1. Lineage (NCBI taxonomy): Eukaryota > Metazoa > Chordata > Actinopteri > Cyprinodontiformes > Poeciliidae > Xiphophorus > Xiphophorus maculatus. Next base: position 23,279,732 of record NC_036458.1, on the reverse strand, counting down.
AGTCCCGGGATGGCAGGTCGCTGCTGTCGCCTCTTTTCGCTCTTGACAGCGCGCTGACAGAGGAAGCAGTCTCCCCCAGGAGCTTCAGGCGAACCGGCTGCAGCTGACCGGAATTACACTGTAGCGTTCACTTGTTTCTCTTTTCTTTAATTTGCCGCTCCCGGTGACATGTTTTATGTCGACTCTGCTTGAGGTGCTTTTCTATCCGGAGTGGACAACACCGCTACAAAGTGAAACAGAGAAAGAGAGAGAGAGGCGCCTCGCAGTCAGTCACGGCGGTGCAAGGTGAGTGGTGTCCTCACGTCAACCCCCCGGCCTGCTCACTGTACTCTGGCCGCAGATTAACGCGGACTATGTCGGCTTTCTGTAAAACGTCAACGTTCACTTTAATCTCCGTCGAGACTTTTGTGGCTGTCATTATGCTGCGTTACCTGACAGCCGGAGCCACAAACTTGCTAACCTACATTCTCCGTTAATGGGTCAGGGCAGTGACGTTAGGGGCACGTTGCCAGCATATAGACCGGGAGGAATGCGGATGTTTCTGGGTGTTCTGTTCGCGCTCGTGGGCTTTCTTCTATGTCGCAAGAGCTCACGTAGTTTAGCGCCAACACATCCAACTGGTTGCTCTTGAAAAGCTACTGGAGACTCGATAGGGAACGTTTCTGGTTCAAAGCAGCGGCGATACCAAAGGGGGACGAGAGGGGGCGGGATATCCACCTCTGTTAGTTTGCTGACCACCTCACTGCTGCCTGGGTGGTTAATATTAATCAAAAAATATTTAACCTTGGAATATTTTTTTATCTTTTATGCTTGAAAGATTGAGATTAGCAAAAAAAAAGTTTTTATTTTTTATTGGCTCTAGTGGCCTTTATTTGACAGGAAAGAGGGAAGACATGCGGCAAAGGTCGCCAGGCCGGGATTCAAACCCGCAACAGCCGTGTCGAGGACTAAGGCCTCTATATGTGGGTTGTGCTTAACCCCTGCGCCACCACAACACACCCATGAATAGCACATTTAACAACAAAGAAACTTGTCTGTGGGACATAACTCCAATTTATTACATTTCCGAATTATGGACTCCGTCCGCTCCCCAATCTGTTTGAGAAGCTGGAATATCTGTTAAGTTACAACCTTAACAGATGCGCTATTAGTTGGAGTTTGCAAAGCAAACAATCGAGGAGTGCCATTCATTATCACTAGTCATTAATTAGCTTTGCCCTCAAGAGCAGAGATAAGGAGGATTGTAAATTATTAACTTCTATGATACTGTCAAGACAGATTCTATCACATATTAATGCATATTAAGGCATATTTGGTGTTTGAACTATTGAAATAAGCATATGTATTTGTTTTGAGAGCTCAAGTAATTGTGACTTTCAGCTATCTGTGGGTGGTTGTGGTTCCTGACCACAGTGAAGAGACAAACAGCATGCTATGCTAGTTGTAAGAATTTGTTCCTATAAAAGTGTTTGCTATTTTCTCCACATTTTGTTCAATAAGGGCATCAAGAAACATAGGCATTAGCTAATTAGAAGATATGATTAAATGTCATTATTGTGTTTAGCTTAATGATATGAATCTCTCTTTTTTTAAGTAAGTTGAATCCTAAAGAAGCTTATTTCAACAATATCTTATCAGGGCCATTCTAAATAGAGGGAAAAGAAGAGGAGTACATTTACGGCAAAAAAATCTGAGATTTTGAGGTTCATCTCAAAAATATTCTGGAAAAAAAACTTTTCAAAAGTCAAAAATTTTCGACTTTCTGAACTTTTCAGAGTTTCAAAACTGGAACATTTTTAACTATTGAAATTCTGGAATTTCCAAGTTTTTTTTCTAGAAAATTTCTGAGATTAATCTCAAAATGCCTGAGCACGTTTTACGACTTTTCAAACGTAGAAATTTCCATGTTTGTTTTCTCTCTAGAAAATGTCTGAGATTAATTTTAATCAGAGATTTTTTATGGAAATTTACTTCTCCTTTTTTCTTTTCTATGTATCATGTCCCTAAAATTAGATTAGATTGTTTTTCAAGAACAATATTTGTGCTTGTGGCACTGTGAATACTGTGCCATGCAGTCGCTGTCCTGAAAGACTATTTATTAGCTAAAAATTTTTTTTAATCACAATCCTTATCATTATCCCAAAAGCACCGCAAAATATCACACTAAAATTCCATGTCTACAACACAAACTCACTTTGTTAAATCATCAATTAAATGTTATTGATCATATTTTTTTAAAATTTTTGTAAAGTTCGTTTTAGATTCTGAGCTGTATACATAATTTATGAAAATAGAGTGGCAGTAGTGTGATGATCTGGGCCTGCTTTGCTCTTCAGGACCTGGATGATGAAGAATAGAGCTATGAAATGTGAAGTTTTGTTTCTTCTGAAACATTTAAGTGTGATAAAGAGGCATTAACTGTAAAAAACAAACAAACATGCCTTTGCTTAGAAACAACAGACATTGTTCCTGCAGGTTTTGCTCATGTAGTGTTACACTTGCTTATATTCAAGCTGGGGAGTTTTAAAGGAGTGTAGCTCTTGTTGGGTTGTGTAGTTTTAATAGTGAGTTTTGAACTGGAACCCATAAACGTTTCTGTTTCAATCTGCACACACAATGTCGACACAATACCTGGATCTAGTGGTTTGTTGGAGTTGTCTGTAGCAGGCCGTTAACAGGCCGCTAGCAGGATGTTAGCGTGCATCTCGCCTGGTCTGCTGTCAAACCACATTTCATCCGTCAGCACGTCTCCCAGCAGGCTCTGGGACACAGCGATGGCGCTGGAACAAGGACCACTTCAGCTGACTAGAGCAGGTCATTTTCACGATAAACAAAATCAGCCGGCAGGTCGCACACAAAGAGCCGCCGATGGTCTCTGAGACTCTATGGAAAGCTGGAAGTGCCATTGCTAATATCTCTTAAAACTCCTGGAAAGCGAGTGCTTTCACACACCGCTTGGGAGAGATTTTCTATTTTCCATCATTCTTACAAAATTTCTCATTTGGAGCACATGCAGTGTCTTGTGGAAGTATTCATAGCTCTTGAACCTGCTCGTATTTCGTCATGTTGCGACTGAGGGTACACCGATTGCAATTCCGACTGTGGCTGATACAGAGTTTTCTTTTGGTCTGAAAAGTTGCTAAGTTTGCAATATTTTTGGCTATTGTTATGAGTTCAGTCGGGTCAGTGAGTCAGTCATCTCTCAGAGCAAAAGGAGACAGTGGCTGATTTTCAGTCCTGTGCAGAAGTAGATAAGATCGGTTTCACATGCAAGTATCGGCCAATCACCAGTTTTTCATTAGTTAAGAAAATTGGTGCTGATCCATCAGTGAAACTCTGCATTTTTATGTGATGTAGCAACAAGCTACCTTCTTAATGTTTAGCATTGAGATGCTGTTTTAGTCTTGAAAGGCTTCACTGATAGGCTATTTCCTTTTTTAAATGGTAAATGGACTGAACTTATATAGCGCTTTTCCAATCATTCTGACCACTCAAAGCGCTTTACACTAGAGTCACTTTACAGTGTCTGAGTCACTTTCACCCATTCATACTCACAAACGCACACAGATTTATACACTGATATGCAGATCAGTAGGTAATTGGGGTTAAAGTGCCTTGCCCAGGAGCACATCAGCAGAAGGAAGCTGGAATCAAACCCGCGACCTTCTGATCAGAAGATGACTACTCTACCCTCAGTCACCCCCATTCACAACTTGAACACATCAATAGTTTTTTCCAGCATCCAATCAGATCAGCTTTTGAAGCAAAAATATGTCCTTCATCACTAGTTCTTCTGCCTCTTTGTGGAGTGCATGATGCCTGGATGCTGTTTTATGGGAGCAGACCCTCGTTCACCAGGGTCTGCTATGAAACATTACAACAGGAAACAAACTGCTGTGGAGTGAATAAGACCATCAACTGATTCTCCTTTCATTTCAGTCACACAGAAAAAAAAGAATTCATTTTCAGCACTATTTCTGACTTCTTTAAGCAAACTCTCAGTGTGACTTTGCGTGGTCCGCTTCAGCACCGGACAGCTCCTGAAAGCGGCACACCTCAGGGAGCTGACTCACATATCCAACACGTTGTTAGGAAGAATATTAGGACAATCACTGTAGCGCATCAATAATATGTCTGCAGTTTGATGGATTCTGATAGTGATGTATGAATTTAGTGTCTGAGTTGTTAAAACTCACAGAAGGAAGTGAGGACAATCTTTAATGGTGAAAACAAACAAAAAAGCATCTGTAATAAAACAATACTTTAAAAAAAAAAGCTTTTCCAAGCTTTTTTCTCACTAGACCCTTTTTTTCTCTAATTTTAAGACATTCTTATGGTAAAATCATGTCTTTATTCTGCTAATATTAAGACTTGGTCCTCATTGTTTGGCAAAAATTCTTGTAGCCTGGCACTAATACTCTGCTGCACAACTCTCAGAATGGATGAATGAAATCAAAATATTTGTGACAATATTTCCTGTCATTTGTATTTTTGTTTTTAGACGAGAACGTGAGAAAAAAATGGATTACAATTGGATCTGGTATGAAAAAAATCATAGATTTTATTTCTAACCCATATTGCCCATCCCTAATTTATTGTGATGGCAATCTTTTCCCCCAAAGTCTCAGAGCCCCTCGATTAGGTATTATAACTAGGTATTATATGCAGCAGCGTTTATTACATTATTTGAGCAAAAGTTCCAAACAGTGCAGATAAATGTTTCCACCATACAGAACTAACCAGAAACATATTTAAAAGTGAACCTTGAGTGAATCAATGATGGATGTACGCACGTGGAAACATAGCATCCATGTGACGTTGTCTCACGTAGACCAACCTACGACCTGCCAGCAGCCAGACATGACCTCCTCTCCTGTCCTCCCCCCCCTCTTTTCCCCTGAGGCTAAAAGCTGCCCTCTCCCTCTGCCCCTGCTGCATGTTTCTATATGTGTGTGTGAGGTTACATAAGCAGAGCGGCGAGGCCCCCGGGGTCCCACTGTCTGCTTCCCTCATCCACATGTAGACAGACTCACTGATCTGATGAACTGTCCTCATTTTGTTTGTAGCGTTAGCAAACGCCACAGAAGGCCGACAGACGTTTTTGGGGTTTTTTTTTCCAATTCAACATCATTATTAGCTGTAGCATCCCGGCTAGCGGCTAGTTAAATTAGCGGTCGCTACGTAATGTGGCCTGGTTATGGTTCCAGATACTATCGAGCTCCGTTGCAGCAGAGCTGCTCTCATTCAGCAGCAGTAGTTGTATCTCTGCTGTTCAGTCTTTTTGTCTCCTTCAGTGTTCACAAACTGCTGTATTTATCAGTGTTTCCTTGTGTGTGCCAGACAAACGGAGCGTGATTACACAAGCCTGAGAGCTAAAATAAACACGCCGCCGCCGAGGCGAAAAGTCGTGAAGATGAAAATAGATGCAACAATAAGGTGCAGACCTGGTTGGGTTAGGGCAGTCTGTATTAGAAACACCAGCCAGTCTGTAGAGTGACTTACAGTATATTGTATTACTATTGACTTTTTGACTTAGGCGAATGAAATGGTGACTTTATGAGTAGGCTTGTTACAATAAACTATAAAATCAGTTGTTGATTTGATCATTAAAATAAGCGCAATAATTAATTTGCATGATTTATTATTTTTTTCTCTTTTCTCTCTTTCTTTCTACCAAAACTGCTCTCCAGTCTGGTGTTTTGTTTACAGAGACTTCATAGTTAATTTTATGTGTTGTTTTGTGTTGCTTTGTTTATTTATTTTCGATATTTAAAATGTTCGATGTTAACTGTTCATTAGAACGTCAAATTCATTGAGATTTCGGAATATGTCGTTGCATTATTATGCCATTACTATCATACTACTTGAAAACAACATTATCGTGGATCCCAATAACTTCCGGGACAATTTGTCGTCCAGCAAAATGTGTTATCATGACAGTCATATATATCAGAATGGCAACATGAAAAATAGCAATAAATTAATTATCCAATTTTCTTTTCAAATAAATAGCTTTTTTTATTAGAATTGTTTTTAAAAATAGTAGATCAATATGAAAACAGACCACTATAAGTTTTTTTTAAACACTTGGAGGGAAAAAAAAGTCAATTTTTGCTGCTCACCAGTTTTAAGATTTAAAAACAACAAAAAGTCAACAAAAACACAAAAACCGTACATCAACAAAAGTGTCGGTATGACGAGGGAAGTGTAGAAATGATGAGTGAAATGTCAGTATCCTTCATGATATATCAACTTTAGTCTCAATGTTTGGAATTCAGTCACAAAATAGAATTTCAACTTTTTTCTTCAACATTAAAATGTACTTGAAATCTTATTTTCTTGTTCTTGGTATTTCAACTTTAATCTAAATCGGAAACTTTTAAGTGAGCCCAACATTTCTCCGTAAGTTTGAAGGCTTGAAGCTCAGGAGCAAAGTACAGTGAGGAAGCAACGGGCTTTATGGGAGTTTTGCTGCAGGAGGGACTGGTGCACCAAACTGAGTGGAATCATGAGGGAAAAAAGTTATGTGGAAATATGGAAGTGACATCAGTGAGTTCGGGCGAAAAATTGTCTTCTTAGCCACAATCATAAAACCAAATTATTGTGAGAAGCTCAAGTTACACAATTTAAAAGGAAATTAAATCAAACTTTAAGGAAATCTACAGTTTTATCAGATTTAGTTGATGACAGTGAAAGGAAAACGTCTTTGTTTTTTTTGTTTTTAATGTACATAAACATCTGGTTCCAATTTCATATTGTAGATTATTTAGCCCTCAAAGATTGCATCTTTAATTACAACTAAGAATTAAAAAAGATGATTTTACCAAGAAGGTATAAAAAAATCCAAAGACTGAGACTCATGATTCAGCTGCCCATAATTTAAACCTCACCTTCTTGATCACCTTTTGTTCCTCTGCTGAGGTTTTGCATTTGAAAAAATAAATAAATAAATAAACAGAAGCAGAGAGTCTACTGTGGTTGACAGCACACAGTTAAGTGTTTATGACATCCAAATAATCTCTTTACAGCCATAAACAGGTCTTTGTCTTATCTGTAAACACAAAATATCCACCTACTTTTAATCTTCATTGCCCTTCTAAACCATTTATCTTTTTTATTCTGTCTATTCTTCATATTCTTATCTGATGGTTATGCATCTGTTTTGATGTCTCTGGACAATCTGTCCATCTTTTTGTTTTCCTGTCTCTTGTTATCTGGGCTCATCCATCCATCCATCCATCCATCTTCTTCCGCTTATCCGAGGTCGGGTCGCGGGGGTAGCAGCTTCAGAAGGGAGGCCCAGACTTCCCTCTCCCCAGCCACTTCTTCTAGCTCCTCCGGGGGAATCCCGAGGCGTTCCCAGGCCAGCCGAGAGACATAGTCCCTCCAGCGTGTCCTGGGTCTTCCCCGGGGCCTCCTCCCGGTGGGACGTGCCCGGAACACCTCACCAGGGAGGCGTCCAGGAGGCATCCTGACCAGATGCCCGAGCCACCTCAACTGGCTCCTCTCGATGTGAAGGAGCAGCGGCTCTACTCTGAGTCCCTCCCGGATGACTGAGCTTCTCACCCTATCTCTAAGGGAGAGCCCAGCCACCCTACGGAGAAAACCCATTTCGGCCGCTTGTATCCGCGATCTCGTTCTTTCGGTCATGACCCAAAGCTCATGACCATAGATGAGGGTGGGAACGTAGATCGACCGGTAAATCGAGAGCTTCGCTTTTTGGCTCAGCTCTCTCTTCACCACGACGGACCGGTACAGCGCCCGCTTGACAGCAGACGCTGCGCCAATCCGCCTGTCGATCTCCCGCTCCCTTCTTCCCCCATTCGTGAACAAGATCCCGAGATACTTAAACTCCTCCACTTGGGGCAGGACACCCCCCCTGACCCGGAGGAGGCACACTACCTTTTTCCGGCTCAAGACCATGGCCTCGGATTTGGAGGCACTGATCCCCATCCCGGCCGCTTCACACTCGGCTGCGAACCGCTCCAGCGAGAGCTGCAGATCACGATCTGATGAAGCCAAAAGGACCACATCGTCTGCGAAAAGCAGAGATGAGATCCTAAGGCCACCAAATCGGACCCCCTCAACACCTTGGCTGCGCCTAGAAATTCTGTCCATGAAAGTGATGAACAGAATCGGTGACAAAGGGCAGCCCTGGCGGAGTCCAACTCTCACCGGAAACGAGCCCGACTTACTGCCGGCAATGCGGACCAGACTCTGACACCGGTCATACAGGGACCTGACAGCCCGTATCAAAGGGCCCGGTACCCCATACTCCCGGAGAACCCCCCACAGGGCTCCCCGAGGGACACGGTCGAACGCCTTCTCCAAGTCCACAAAACACATGTAGACTGGTTGGGCGAACTCCCATGCACCCTCCAGGACCCTGCCGAGGGTGTAGAGCTGGTCCAGTGTTCCACGACCAGGACGAAAACCACACTGCTCTTCCTGGATCCGAGGTTCGACTATCCGACGGACCCTCCTCTCCAGGACCCCTGAATAGACCTTGCCAGGGAGGCTTAAGAGTGTGACCCCTCTATAATTGGAGCACACCCTCCGGTCCCCCTTTTTGAACAGGGGGACCACCACCCCAGTCTGCCAATCCAGGGGAACTGCCCCCGATGTCCATGCGACATTGCAGAGTCGCGTCAACCAACACAACCCCACAACATCCAGAGCCTTAAGGAACTCCGGGCGGATCTCATCCACCCCCGGGGCCCTGCCACCGAGGAGCTTTTTAACCACCTCGGTGACCTCGTCCCCAGAGATTGGAGAGCCCAACCCAGAGTCCCCAGGCTCCGCTTCCTCAGTGGAAGGCATGTTGGTGGGATTGAGGAGGTCTTCGAAGTACTCCGCCCACCGGCCCACAACGTCCCGAGTAGAGGTCAGCAGCACACCATCCCCACTATAAACAGTGTTGGTGCTGCACCGCTTCCCCCCCCTGAGACGCCGGATGGTGGACCAGAATCGCCTGGGCTCAGTGGCTGGTTATTATGCAACAGCCTTCCAGGTTATGGAGGACTGAACCTGCCAAAATGGGTAGAAGATATACAAATATATATATATGACTTGATAAAGTAATTAATGTTCCAGACATTGCATCCAAAAAAAGAATAAAAAATGTTTCCAATCTATCTTATACCATGTGAATAAGTTCATAAGTTATTTGCTGAGCATTTTCAACAGTATACATTTTTGATTCATTTTATTTATTAAACAAAAAATTTATCCAAACCAACCTGGGTCTTTTTTGGGGGGTCTATGTGCAAATAAAATTTCCCCTTTGATTTTCTGAACTACTTAGACACCGTTCTTCTAATGTCTAGCCATGGCTCATTGGTTTATTTTATATTATTTATTGTTTCAGCATAATTTTACCCTACATTCATTTTACTTAAGGAACTATTTCTTTCTTTCTGTTCCTCATTATGCTAACAAAATGCTGACTCGTAACACATGAACATGAAATCTGTTGATCAATGTTCCAGTTGTTATGAATCAGGCGCTTAAAGGAGATCAGTGTTTTCAGTGTTTCACAGTTTTCTAGAAGTTTGTTACAGATTTGTGACACATAGAAGCTGAATGCTGCTTCTCCATATTTGGTTCTGGTTCTGAAGATGTAGAGCAGAACCAGAACCAGAAGAGCTGAGAGGTCTGGAAGGTTGATACAACGACAACAAGTCCTTAATGTATTGTGGCGCTAAGTGGTTCATTTATAATCAGTGATGTCAGTAACGCGTTACGCCGGACCACATTTTTCAGTAATGAGTAATCTAACACGTTGCTATTTCAAATCCAATAGTCAGACTACAGTTACTTATCGAAATCACTTTGCGTTATTGTCCATAAAACACACACAAATTACTTAATTTTTTTTTTGTACTGTTGTGACCATTAAACAATCTCTCCTTCAGTTCAACCATGTAAGTGGAGACACATTGTTGATGTAATCATTATAAAATAACTTGCAATTAAGTATTGGCAAAGATCAATTTAATTTTCACAGGTGGCAGAGCGTTGTTGTTAGCAGCTGCTAAAAGAAACTAAAAAAAGTTACTTTTAATGTAACTTAGTTACTTTCCAAATCAAGTAATCGGTAATCTGAGTTACTTTTTCAAGGAGTAATTGGTAATCCGATTAAAGTTACTTTTTCAAAGTAACTGTGCCGTCACTGTTTATAACCCACAACAGTATTTTAAAGTCTTTTTTCTGAGCTACAGGGACTGTAAGAGGACACAAGCTGCTTTAAAGTTCAAGTTAACATTTGTAGGTGTCATGGCAATCAGAGACTGCTCTGGTCGGATGAAATCAAAATTGAGTTTTTACTTGTGCACAAATCTACGGGGTTACATGGTTGCGGCTGCATCATGCTGTGGGACTGCTTTTCTTCAGCAGGGACAGGGAAGATGGGTGGAGCCAAATACATTGGCATTTGGTTTTAACTTGTCTGAAGTTGCAGCGAGTCGTAATCACTGTGTGAAACTGACTAGAGCTGAGATGCAGTGAGATTAACCGGGCAGTTTACTCTTTGGGTGTGTTCCCACAACTGTGGGTGTACAAATACAGATGGGTGATAACAGGATTACACCACAGCAACTTTGCATACTAAGCAAGTCCGACAGCTTCTATTGCACAATAAAGTCTTTGCATTTGTTTGACATTTCATACATGTACCTGCTCTCTATCTGACTCAATGTGTATTTGCATTCTGTTTTGTGTTTCATTATGTATCAAGTTTCTAAAGTCCTGCCGTTGCTTCACTTTGAACTACTGAAATTACTGTGAGCCTTTTACAAGGTTGTTCTAAAGATAAAGGGAAATATATGTTATGGTAATTATTTCAATGCTTCTTTGCCACAACCAGATGTTTCAGATCATCATAGAAATTTAGACATATAATACAAGACCATGTTTTGAGATTTCTGAATATGGCACCTTGCCTGCTGGTGCAGGAATACAAAAATGACTGAATAAAAAAATTAGATGGCGTTAGAAAAAAATAGATGTTGGGAGACTCTTTAGCCTACCAAAGCTTCATCCATACCAAGGATTTCCTTCTTTTGAATCTTGCTGGTGTTAATGTGTTACGCCCCCTTAGGTCTAGGGGTCCAGGGGCGGTAACATAAAATGTGTCCAGAGATAAAAGTGGAATGAAAGAATGATTTATTACAAAAGAAGGTTTTCACAGAACCAAAACACAATGCAACTTAAGCCAATTAAACAAAAGTAAAGAACCAACAAATTCAGAAATCACCGAGTGCAAATTAAATAAGATGTGCAAACACATCAGTCTAAAGTAACTCAAAACAACCAAAAAGAAAGAACAAAGGGGAGCACCAAAAACCTCCCAAACACAAGCCTCTAGCTTGTTCAAGAGTTTATCTAAAGCAGATTCACTACTTAACAAAAGAAGCAAGAACAAAATTGTCCAAACAGTCACCAAACACGGAAGGTGGGGGTCAGCTGTACACAACCTCTTCCTGCTAGCTGCCCCACTGGAGGAATGAACGCGGACGTCTTTTATATGATGCAGGTGGGTCTCATCAACATCCGATTGGCTTTGCTGCTCCAATGGGGTGGCTGCTCTCCTGCAGCTCCTAGGCAGCCAATCAGAAAGCTGTGCCCGCACAGCTGATCCTGCATAATAGAAAAAAACAAAGCCTGCACAGCCTCAAGAGGCCAGGGGCCGTAACATAATGTTATTGCCATTTGTTGGACAAGGGGATGTATTCCAACATTTTTAACTTGAATCCCATTGACCAAATTAACATTAAGTTAGGTTAGGGTGTGCCAGATTGGGGTTAGAGTACTATAAGCACTACAACTCTTGCAAACTATTACCATATTCTGAAATATTACATAAATAACCCATCTGTTTCTTTGAAGCTGTTCTGATTATTTCCTTGTTTTATCTTCCACAGGTGGACATCCTGAGACAACCGATCAGTTCTAGTCAAAAGGCAGAGCTGTGTATCAAGTCTTTATCCTCAATGGACCCAGACAAATGCAGCTGCAAATTCTAAAAACTGACAGTAGCACCTTTTTTTTTTTTTTTTTACCTCCAACGATCATCCCACAATCTTGCCAGAGAAAACTCTTGTGCTCTCTATCTCACAGGACTCTAGAAGTATTCTCTATTTTACTCAGGTCTTTTCTCCCAATGCCTACCTCCTCCACTAAAACACTGAACTCAGAGACAACCTGTTTTACCTTCTAAACTCTTCAAACTGATGAAGAGCATTGACTTAAGACCTCAAACTTCCTGTCGTCTATAAGCTACAAAACAGCCACACTGATCACTGATAGCCTGGTCCAGTGGAAATTATTCAAACTGGAAGACGGACAATAGCTACTTCAGCCTCATATCGTCCACTTGTTGAATCTGGCCAAGGCTATATACCTCTGTTATTATTTCCTGGAAGACATTTGTGTGCAGAAAACACAAGGCGACAATCATTGACGGAATTGATCCAGCAGACAGGAGTTAATATCCAAGCAAGATGCAAGCTACAAAGTAGGGAAGCAGCACTGGTGTCTTCCATTTGCTTTGGGGAGAAAAATATAACCAGGGAGAAAAGCTGAGTACTGCCTTGGAGAAAACATAACTTCATGTTTCCCCGCACAAAAGCCAGACTATCTAAGCTATCTAAATACACCAGCAAAAAACTCAGGGGGCTTTCAGTGAGCTTATTTTTACACCTAAAGCCTCCAAGCAGCAGAAGAAGGTCTTGAAAACTTCACCAGCTGTTTCTGTGCTGCAATCGAGACACAAAGAAACTTCCTGGGAGTTCAAATGCAAATAATCTTCACAGGTGGCAGGAGAGGCACAGAAGAACTGAGCAAGTGAAGAAGGATGTAATGGTGAGTTGTATTCTCTTATTTTTTCTTGCCGTGTATGTTGTGTATTTGAACATGAGAAAATGAAGTCCTGTCAAGTCTGTAACGTGTTACATGCGCGTTGGAAAAAACGGGGTTGCGGAATATAGATTTGTGATGTGGCAGAACAGTTTCCATGTGTTAGATTAAAAAGGATGTTTGTTTAGTCATTTCAAACTTAAGACTTTACTTAAATTTGAGGAAAACTAACTTGGGAACATCTCTGTGAGATCCAAAAAATCCATGACAATCTTTGCTTTGACACTGCAATGTGTCAAACGAACCAAACCCCTTGAAAAATATATTTAAGGGCGTGCCATGGTGGTGTAGCGGTTAGCGCGACCCATGTTAGGAGGCCTTGAGTCCTCGACTAGGCGGTCGCGGGTTCGACTCCCAGGCCCTGCGACGTTTGACGCATGTCTTCCTCCCTCTCCTTCCCCCTTTCCTGTCAGCCTACTTTCATATAAGGGACACTAGAGCCCAGAAAAAGACCCCATGGAGGGGCACAAAAAAAGAAAAATATATTTACTCTCTTGCCTGTAGTGGCGCTGTACCAAGAACTGCTGAAGAAAATGACTCTGAAGACACTGAGCACAAATTACTTCTTCACAGAACGTAAACTATGCGCTATGGTACGCTTCCTCCAAGTGGAGAGGTCAGAGTTCACTTTTTTGGTCCAGACTTTCTAGGCAAACAAACAAGTACAATTAATGTCCGAACAGGATTGGTGTGTGCGAACCCTAATAATACCAACCTGACATGAAGATGAAGTTGAACATGATTGTATCTGTTTTAACAAGCATTACCTGTTATTTAAACCAATGATTTCTAAGAAGGCCAGTGGTACTAGTACACCTGTTGGCAGGCACCTAAGTTTGGCTCATTATATGTACAGTCTCTCTGTACTTTATTCCTCTATAGAAATTTGGAACATAAAAAACATCTCAGAATGGAGGAATGTATGTAGGGTTTGTATTTTTTATTTTTTTGTGCTGCTGTTTTGTGGGCTAGTTGAATATATGGAATTTCGATACATAAAGTATTTCTATATCTCTATGTGGTTTATAACTTTAAACAACTAAGAAACAAAAAAAAACTCTTCATCAGATTATGAAATGACTATGCAGTATGTGGTTCTATTGGCTTTTTATGCTCACGGATGAAAACAATCTTTTTCTCATTTATTATTTCATTACCTTTTTATCTCTAGCTGGCATTTAAATGTCATTCGAGACGTTTTACGATACAGAGCTGAAGCAGATGTCAAACTCTGCTGTCAATAACTGAAATGAAAATATTCTAATGCCAAAAAAGACCAAATTTACTCCAGCTACAGTGGTTTAGACATCAGTACATAATAAAACTGATCAAGTCTTTATTAGATTCAAAAGTTCTCCAAGTCTACCTCCAGAAGTCAACAACTGGTTCATTTATTTAACAAAGATGAAACAGAAAAGCTTTTTGTGAAAAACTAAGTACACCCCATGATTCAATAGCTTGAGTAACTTGAATTAATCCATTTCTACATGATTTCAGTCATTCCAATCAGTATGGAAAAAAGTTTGAAATTTTGATTTCCTGATGACACATTTGACTCCATGATACCTTAGTTTGTACAACAAATCTTAGGGGCCTGGAAGGTTTTGAGTACCCTGAAAGCAAAGGAAGCCCAGATCATAACCCCTCCACCACCATGCAGGGAAGATAACAAAGCTGTGCCGCATAACATGGCCAGGAATGATCTGTCAAAAGAAGGTGTCTCAGTAACATTCTGGTTTATCCAAACACAACTTTTCAAAGGTAACATGCTAACTTAACCCCCAGATCGTCAGGGGCCCCATAAATGCTGAAATTTTAACACAGACCATAGAAGTTGAATTTTAGCAGAATGACAATGCTATTAAATCTGATTTAATGATTTCAGCACAGACAAACAAAAAATATTAAATTTGTTTAGCACTTAAATTTAAGATTTTAATTAATTGGCAAGTTTACTTTGTAAAAAAAAAAAAAATAAATCTTCACGTTCTCTGAATTTAATCTTTGTGTTTGAGTTTAGTTTGCCCACAAATACATAGTGGTGGTGATGCTGTTAACAGGAAGAGGGGCCATTAAGTCATATTCTGCCCAAGACCCTGTACAACCTTGGCCCAGCCCTGCTGCACTATTTTGATTTGCTGATTGTGATTGGTTGATATTTATTTACGCGAATTCAAGGAATACTCCGGATGAAAAAGATGTGTCTGTGATTGACTTTGTTGTTCAACTACATTAACTTTACCTACCTGCATTTGCACATACAGAGCCAAGCACCTGCCAGAACACGTATTGACCCTGAGAGATGCAAACGCACACAGTTTGTTCATGTGCTCTCGTATCAGTCTCACCGAACACGCAATAAGAACAGGCCGAGTTATAGTCGCTGTTCGTGTTGAGCATTCGATCCGTACGCTGGTGCAGTATTCTCTGACAGTGAACCCCACCAGAGAATCATAGGAAAGATAATCATTTCCTAAATCTGCTCAGTCATGTTTTTCATTGTACAGTGAATTTAAAGCAAATGAAATTGGCTCAAGTCCTTCACATAGTGAAATGGTGCATAAATTGCAAAATATGACAATATAATGCTCTGGTGGTATACAGTAATTCAGAGTTATTTATCTGGATTTTTCATAAGAAGATCTTACTTGATGCTTTAAATTTCATATACATATGGGAAACTTAACTCCCTGCAGATTTATGAATGAAAGTCCAGTTTTGAGCTACATATCCCAACCCTAACCTACAGTTATTGGTCCATATTTTTGCTTGCTCTGTTCGTAAAAGCTGACGTTGTATTGAACGGTTGCCATGGTTGAGATGTCAACAATACAATTATATAGATGTGATCTCCACTGTGTAAACATGACAGAATTAGAGGAGAAACCAGTGTGATGGATGTGATGAAAGAGGAACTAAACCGTAGCGTTTTACCTCAGAAAGAGATCCAGACACATTTCAAATCCTTTACAGTCTTCCCTCTGGTTGATGTTGCCACAGCAACACGTAGCCTTTCCTCCACCATGTGAGGCTGTTATTTTCAGTGACATACAGAAGGCAGAGGTAGCTGTCAGAGAAAAGGCTTTTGCAGAACATTAGTAAAACACACCACACACCTAACTCTATAGAATTGGACTGTTATGACAATTAGACAGATTTTTTAAAAATAAAAATCGGATACTTTTTTGTTTGTTTCTTGGGGGATTTGACTAAACCAGTTTTTCCCATCCAGAGCCAAAGGTTTTTGCCTATTTGTCTTTGAAAACAGTTTCTGTTGGCGTCAGGTTAATGTGTGCTGGTAGGTTAAGGTCTCTTAAATGTTGACCGTAGAAGGATGCTTGTAGTGTTTATTTTAATTTTTTTATTTTTTTCTTTGGGTAATCTAACAAACCAGCAGAAAACAGCTTTTTAGTATTTTCCTAAAATAGTGCATAAATACTAAATGATATCTAATAATCCATGGTGATTCAGTCTTTCATAGAACTCTATCGGTATATCAGTCAGGCTAAAATCAAATCTGTTATTTAAACATTAAGAGAATATGATTTTTGCCAATAAATCTAGAATGCCTTTAAAATATATATATTTTTTAATTGATAAAGCACAAAAATAACCGAAATCCCATTTTTAAGTGTTAATTAAACAAGTGGCATATTAAGATTTTTTTTTAATTTAATTTTATTTTTTTTACATGTTTTGATCTCACCTGTTTCTGCCTCAACACTAATTGTAGTTTTTCTCCTAAAATGTGCATGACATCCCATTTTACTTACGACAAAAGTAAGTCAGACTGCTACAAAAGGCCTATTTTAGTTTCTTTGTCTTTCCAGACCTTTCCACTGCTGCAACATGTGGAAGCCTGAACACAAAAACGTCTCAATAATTCGTTGTTAATAAAGAAATACTTCAAAACCCAACAGATAATTTTCTTTGCACCTCACAGTTACAGTTATGTGCTTCTCTGTGTTGGTATATCACAGACAATCCTAATGAATTATAATGACGTACATTTAAAAACACAGGACATTTACAATCACTGAATAAAAAGATACAAACACCGTTTTCCCCCCACCGTCAGAAGTTAAATGAGACCAAAATAATTTATTTATTATATTTAGTCAGTGTATGTAAATATCTGGTTTCAACTGTATGTGCAGTGTTAAAAAATATAAGAAAACACTATATATTGGGTGCAATATTGGAGCTGCTTAATGTCACAAAATATTTTTTACTTTAACAGCTAAAACATCAACTATTCTGTTTTGCAGAAACACTCGGCTGTGGCTCATGTAAATTAAATATTAACTGAGCATGATTTTTTCCTTTTGAAGTGTTGAATCAATATATAAATTATGTAGTTTTTTTTTTTAAACATAATTGTGATTTTGGCTTTTATCCTAACCAAGAGGCACCTCATTAAAGTAAGCGCAGATTTAGGTTGTACAAAAAAAAAAAAGTTTCTTGAAGGTTTCAAATGGTTGTGATAACACATTAAATTCTGTGATGCTAAAGCTATCATGAGTCACAATGCAAAATGAACATATTCCACAGTGTTAGTGGGAAATGGCGCTCACATATTCACCATCAGGCTGAACGTACTTCAACTCTGTCTCCATGATGATGAAAGTTCTCTCCTTGTAAAAGTCAAATGTGATGGCCCCCCCCCGCAGCTAGGCTGCCCCTTTAAACGCCAGCTCATAATGATGACGGCTCTCCTCAAGGTCATCATCCACAGCGAGGGCTCCCGAAGGGACGGGGTGAGGGAGAAAACGTTGGAAAATTCCAGTCAACCCTGTTTCCAGTCAAATCCAGCTCCGATTTCTCTGCCCAGGTTTTCTGAATGTTGAAGTTGATCATTTAGGGATTTAATCCAGAACGGTTCTGTGAAGCATTGTTGATTAGTGGCAAAAATCACAATCATTTTGATTGCTTTCTTCCTGATTGCAGTGATTCTCATACGTTAGCTACGGTGGCCGACAGGTGCAAATGCGCAGCAAAAGAGAAAACATGCAAACAAAAAAGAAGACACCCCCGAATGAAATGCAGCAAACAAAAAGAGAGACGCAAACACCCCCGAATGAAATGCAGCAAACAAAAAGAGAGACGCAAACACCCCCGAATGAAATGCAGCAAACAAAAAGTGTTGAAAACGGAAGTGCTCCAGACCACTAGGGGGAGTCAAAGAAAATAGTATTCATTTCTATGGGACCAGATGCAAGATTCAGAGAAAGAAATTTGAAAGAAAGTAAAGGTATCTCTCTGAATCTTGCATCTGGAAAGTGTGATTATTGTGAGAAGTCTGAAACAATAGAGCATGTTATTTTAGAGTGTTGTAAGTATGAAGAAGAGAGAAGATGCATGCTGAGAGAGTGTGTAGGTATTAAAGAAAGGTTTAATTTAATAGAATTTTTGAGGAGAGATTTCGGGAGTAGACATATTCAAATAATTATTCGGTATCTTAAAAAAACAAAGCTATTTCATAGGATATGAGTAGAGCAAGTTGGGTGTGAATGTGTAAAGAATATCAAAGAGGGGTATATAAAGTTATAAGCAAGTTGGATAATATAAGCAGGTGTGTATGTGTGGGGGTATGTTTAATCAGGAGTTAATGGAGGGAAAAGGTAGAAAGTGAAAGTTTATAGACCATCTCGAACCACACTCCATACTGGTAAGTGGCGGTAATGCTACTGTAAGTTTGTTGCCAACCGCCAATAAATACCAAGAAGAAGAAGAAGAAGAATCTTGCATCTGGTCCCATAGAAATGAATACTATTTTCTTTGACTCCCCCTAGTGGTCTGGAGCACTTCCGTTTTCAACACTTTTTGTTTGCTGCATTTCATTCGGGGGTGTTTGCGTCTCTCTTTTTGTTTGCTGCATTTCATTCGGGGGTGTCTTTTTTGTTTGCATGTTTTCTCTTTTGCTGCGCATTTGCACCTGTCGGCCACCGTAGTTAGCCTCCATGGGTTCACAAGTAAACGTACGGCAGACTGCTTTATTCTACTAGCTATTAGCTCTGCACAATATTGAAAGTATATCGTTATTGCAAGATCAGTGTGTGCAATATCCAAATCGCAAAGGACTGTTTGGAGAGCAGTAATTGTTGATTAATATATTTTATGAGTTGTGAAGCTGTATTTTTCTTACTGATGCAATATTTAGTCAGTAGGACAGTCTCACAGTAGCAAAAGCTCACACCCAAATTTCTAATTACATGTGCACCCTACATGTAGTAGGAAGCACAAATTAGAAGGAAAGGAAAGAAGGAACCAGACGCATATCAAACCCGATATTATCATCACAATATTTACCAATGTTATCGCCTAATATCTAGCAACCCTACCAGCTGTGTTTTCATGCCTTTGTCATTTAAGTTTTGAGGAAACTTGAATGACAAAGGCATTCAAGTTTGTCATTATTAAAATTGACAAACTTGAATTAAAATTCAGCAAAGTACCATGGCTGAAGTAAAGTAGATATAGAGGGTGTAAACTAGCATGGAGCCCACATCTCAGACAAATGAAGCAAGTTCTTCCCTCTGAGCTGGAGGCTTGGAAAAGCTTTTGAAGTACATGGCTCTGGTAAGGCACAGACAGCCATTACTGCTCTCACCCCAGCCCAGAGCGCCACCAGGTGGCCACTCAGGGCTGATGGTCCTCCCCTCAGCCCTGGAGGTTTGGACTGACAAACCTTTCATGGCTCTGGTAAGGCTCAAACCCACCAGTGGATTCTGGTGTTCGCTACGTCGGAACTTATTTGGCAAATGTGTTTCCAGCTCCCCTTTAGCGTGTTACATCTGTCTTTCCACAAAGCCAAAAACCATCTAAAGCGAGCATAAAGACCTTTTGTTGCTTACATCAACCTTTTCTAATGTGATACATCAAAATGCTCTTAAATTTTTGCTTGTAATACAGCTGTTGTGTCACTGTTTAGTAGCCGTCTGAGCTGTCAGCTAAATACAGTTGTAATTCCTTAATTCGTACCACAGTAGAATGAAAGGTTTTCATGGTCCTGTCTTGTGTCCATGAAGGTAATATTTTTCACAGACAGTGTTAGCTTATGTCATCCAGGGGGGTTTACTACTTCACTGTTGCAGTTGCAGGAGCTTTATTGACCTTTTCAGGTTGTCCTCTAGCATCAGTGTTGTAGAGCTAGCATACTAGCATGAGGCATTGTTTGGCATTTCTCTGTCTGACTTCAGAGGGAAAGTACCTCCAAGCAACGTTGTTGTGTTTGCCTTGTTACCTAATGAGGCTACATGTGTTTTTTTTCTGTTAGTAGAATTGAAAACTTTCAGACGTAAATTGTCTTGGTCTGGAGAGGCTGTGGGGAGGACAGAGAATGTGTCTGTCATTGGAGCGTTGTTGCCGGCACAAATAAGAGTGGGTCAGTTTCTATCAATTTTGATGCAAAAGAGAATGTTTAAAAAATGTTTTAGATGTGCAAGGATGGATTATTTTGATAACCCAGAGGATGTTCATGTGGAATCAGTTTTTTTTGGTCAGAGAATAAAATATACTGGGTTTTATAATAGCGAATTTTGAAAAGAAATAGCAAAGTGGTGACAAATGTGTTAATAACCGTATCTTATTGGTCATTAAACACTCATTTGATCTCAGATCTCTTGTCATTCCATTAAACAAACAAGTTTCCACAAAGTTGTTCTTTGTCCAAGTTTTTAGAACATGGACCCGGCTTTTGGAAAGCAACAGTCTATATGCAGTTTATATTTGCTTTCTTTTTTTTCCTCCGTGTGAATTATAAGGTCAAGAAGAATTTCTAAAACCAAATAAATCTCACATCCTTGGGATGCTGAGAAGAGCTGAGCAGTGGGATATAAGTTGAGCCAGCTCAAGGTTTATTACCCATTTTCAATAATAAAGCATTTTCAAAAAGACTTTCAGAGATAAAATAAAATGCTGGATGGGTGAGAAGGGATCTGAAGGTCATATAAGGTGAGCAGACAAGATGAAGGCTGGACTGGAGGCTTAAGGATGCTCAATAACAGGAATGACGGACTTACTTTATTGTCGTTGCACAAAGACACAACAGTGAAGCTGGCAACAAAATGTTGTTGCTTGGCTACAGAAATACACATAAAAACTATAAATGCTACTATAAATATATACATTTATGCAAATGTTGCTGGTGCAAGTACAAAAAATACTAAAAAATAAATGAATCGGAAAAAAAATAGCAATGAACATAATTAAAATTGGAAAAAAAAAAATTCTTGCTAAAAATATTGTTAAACAGTCAAAAGTTAACTGTTGTCTGCAGGTGGGCGTGTGGGTGTGTAGGTGGGTGGGGCTGCGTGTGTGTGCGTGTGCTCAACAACAATCAGTAAAATCCTGCAACTCCACAACGTCTTTACATAACAGTACCACAATCTTGTTGTGATACACATTTCTTTAAAACTGCAGAATGTACCATTTATAAAAACGTTTATTTTCATATTTGTCAAAACTGCCACCATGTCCTGACAGGATATGAGATAGAAAATCTGTGAACTATTCAGTCACCTCCTAGACATGGAGGAGACCAACTCCAGTCAGTTGAGTCACACGGGCACAAAGCTGTCGGTTTGCATTACAAAGATGTAAGTATAATTTTCCATGTTGCCTAATGTTTTTATTTTTTTTAACAAAACTGCTGCATGGAAATAGACCTGCAACTGACATTTATTTTAGTAATCGATTATTCTGACAATTAATCAAATGAAAAAATGGTACTATAGATTCTACAGATGGAGTCTATAAGTTTTTTATTTAACCACCACATTAAAATAAATGTATTTATTTAACAAATAAAGAAATAATTCCTTTTTTAAAAAAAGAAAATGAACTTTTTGTTGCCCTTAGTGAATCTTAACCGAGTGAAGCCAAATTCATGCTACTTGAAGAGTTCTGAGTAGAACCGCAGTTTTTTTGCTGTGTTTTGCAGCTGTGTTTCTGACGGAGAGCGGTGTGTTTCTGCAGATGGCAGTGGGACCACCGGAAGAAAGTACAGGCAGATTATCTCTCATGTTACACTGTCAACACGTGCTGACGCTTTTAACAAATATATTCAAAATATTTTCTATATAGAAGTTACACACTGCAGCTTTAAGGCAGCTTTATTCACTTTTTAGTAATTCAATAGTTATTACATTTGTTGAGCATAAATACCTTCTGCTTTTAGTTGGTCAGGAGTTTTTAGGGTTTCATTCGGCCTCTTTCTTCTCAGAAACTCTTCCATTAGTGCTTTCTACGTTAGCTTGAGCAAAGGAGCTTAAATTTGACTGGCAGTCAACCAGAAAAATCATCATTGCAAGTCATATTTCACTAGGCTATTTTAACTTATTTTTTATAATAAAGATTAAATAACGATTGGGTGTGTTTCGGTCCAGTTAATAAAAAAAAGGCAGAGGTCATCAGTGGAGCAGGTGGTTAAAGTAGCTGGTCAGTCAGCGCTGTGTTCAGCCGACCGTTTAATAATTGTCATAAAACAGCATCAAGCCTGAAAACATAAAACTGTAACAGACTGGATGTGAAATTGTTTTCATTTACTCCATAACTGCACACTGTTTGGGCTGATAAATATGAAGCCTTGAAAATTAGTCCAACCTGGTTTTAAAAAAAATTATTTAATCGGTTCTATCTCTGTGGTTAAACCACTTCCACCTTATGAAATCCATAAATTGGACATAAAAAGCTTGAAACAAACAACTATGGTTCATCTAAGTAAAAGAGCGACACAACGAGGGATTGTTTTAGTTCCCCACCAAGCCTGCATTCGGGCCTCGTTAGATCAGCGGTGTCACATTCTGATTGTTCCTACGTGTTAGCATCAGCAGGGCCAGTTCTGCAGCTACAGATGGAGCCGTGGCCTCCGCTCATTGAATAAAACCCAACAGGGCACGGCGACGGGGGGGAACCAGTCGCTCCAACACTTCCACTTAAATGGAGGGAAGAGGCGAAACGAAGGTCAGCCATCACAGACTTAGATTCCTGGCAGCCGTCACAGCAGCTGATCATTAAAGAGGGAGAGTAGAGGGAGGATGGAGAGGGAACAGGAGGAGGACGTGGAGAAGCTGGTCGGAGTCGGATACAGCTGCACCGCTTCGATTTCAGAGGTTAGTGGTGGAGTTTATTTAGCTTTTGTACACCGATTAGCTTTTAGTTATTTTCTAGCAAGTCTTGAACCATGAAAAAATTATTGATTTTATCCAAACAAGGTTTTTCTATTATATTTTTTATACTATATGTGTTTGCTTCTGTTTTCAAAAATGTTATGCTGCAGCAGGGAAGGGAATGGGTGCTTGAGCTTAAATTAAAAAAAAGTGTTTATATATATATATAAAGGGTTTGGTTTGTTTGACTCAGTGCGCTTCTGATACCGATATCTGAGGTATAGCATCAACTGATACTGAGTCAATACAGAAACAGCTGCATTGACTTAAAACGTTTATTTTTTTAAACACAGACATCAATGTACTGAATTACAAATGTATGTGATAACTCTACACTAGTGCAGCACATTTAAATACACTGATAGCTTCACAAGCTTGGTCAAACATGTAAAAACAACTTTCATTTGTTCAGTCGGTGGAATTAGGAGTAGAACAGCCAATGTAAAATAATCAATGAAGGAACTGAAACTGATCAAAACAATAGGTTGACCACATACGTAGGTTAAACATGTAAAAATAAACCGCGACAAACCTTCTTTCAAATGGTTCAGGAAGTGTAATTAGGATTCTAAATATAATTTAAAATAAATAACAAAACATAACATATTGCAGAGCACAAACCATAGGATTAGACCAAATAGATCTGCCTTTATGGATTGGGCACATCATCACCGATATGCGATCTGGATTTTTTTTCCGATTTCGGGACAGATACAGATATTAATATCGGATCAGTGCGTCTCTACCTAAAACATGGAAATCTTTTCAACTTTCACTTCCTCTTTTGCAAAACCATTGCATACACACAGAATATCTTCACAAAAAAAATTATATTTTTAGTTCCCTTTTTATATATTTGTATAGTCTACATTGACTCGAAAGTGAAAGTTAAATCCTTGTTAGTGTGTGGTTCCAATTCCAGAAGTTCATGAAGAACTGATCTGATGGAGCTGCGGCTTCACGTGGAACCTGAATACTTTATAATCCTTGTGCGTTGCTCGGAAAAGGGGCATTTATTTTTAAGTAACTCTGCAATTGTTCTCTCTTCGTTTCATCCTTCATCAGCTGAAGAGAGGTGAAACATTTTCAGACCTCACACTTTCCCAGCAACATACACATACCCTAACTCTGACTCTGTCACATCCAGAACTCCGATATTAGAGGTGCCCACGCATCCACACGCTTCCATCGCTGGTTAATTACAGGCGCTGGCGAAGAAGCTGCAGCCATACATAGTCAATGAGAGCAGGCGAACAATGAACACACAGAGAGGATGATTGCTGTAAATAAAAGGCTGGAAGTGGAGCGAGGGAGGAGAGGAGGAGGAGACCATGCTTGTTGGCACATGGAGGAATGGGAAGAACCAGGTTAGAGAAGAAAAGGGAAAACTTTGTTTCCACAATGGAAGAGCGTTCACTTGGAATAAAGCATCTGATTTTTTAAAATATATATATATATCTCTGTCTTTACCAACAGTTGTTTAGAAGTTAAAACATCTAATACAGTTTAATTGGAAAAAAAAGTGAGTAAAACTTAGGAAACTAATTTAGAAGGTTAAAGAAGTTGAAAATATTTGCTATTACAGTCATGTCCAAATTACCCAGGTCGTATAGATGACTGCTGTATATACTGTTATACAAAAGTATTTAACTTTGTCATGTTTCAACCACAAACTTAAGAGGCAGTATTATGTAAAATTGACTTTTTGAGATTTACATTATATTATAAATGTATTCCCTCATCAAAGACATACCTGCAGAGTGGCTTTGATTCTTTAATACATGTTGGAGAAATCCTTTAGTCTCCATGGCAACCATTCAGCTGTGCAAAACGGCTGCTCTCACCGAGCCTTTTCCACCCAGCTTCTCCTCAGAGCCTCACAGAGCAGCCCTCCCCCCCTCTGCTCCTTCAGACTAGCCAGCAGCAATTAGCAAACACCTGGTGGAACTGCGCATCCACCAAGCTCATCTTACAAACTACTTTTCAGTCCAACACTAGTAATAACAAAAACGCTTAATGGAGGAATGTTAATGTGACGACTTCCTGAAGGCAGAGTGTCGGAAAGAGCTGGAGCCATTTGCTAGACCTACAGTACAGACCAAAAGTTTGGACACACCTTCTAATTCAATGGGTTTTCTTTATTTTCATGACTATTTATAAGGCAAGAAATCCCACTTATTAACCTGACAGGGCAGGTTGACCTATGAAGTGAAAACCATTTCAGGTGACGACCTCTTGAAGCTCATCAAGAAAATGCAGAGTGTGTGCAAAGCAGTAATCACAGCAAAAGGTTGCTACTTTGAAGAAACTAGAATATAAGGAGGTATTTTCAGTTGTTTTACACTTTTTTGTTTAGTGCATATTTCCACATGTGTTATTCATAGTTTTGATGCCTTCAGGGTGAATCTACAATGTCAATAATCATGAGAATAAAGGAAACTCATTGAATTAAAAGGTGTGTCCAAACTTTTGGTCTGTACTGTAGGTGTAGATAAAACAAACAGAATGGCCTATTCAAAGTCAAGATCTAAATTAAATCCAGAATATGTGGGAAACTTATATATTCATATGTATGTACTCTTTTAGCTTGCTTTTTAAAAAAAATTTATTTGAATTTTGAATTTTGCAAAGGAGAACAAGCAAAAACATTTTCTGAATGCAAGTTGTAATATACGCATAAGGGCATCACAGAAGACAAATGTCAACTATATGTCTCTGGCAACCTTTTTGTTTATATTTGTAAAGAAATATAGCAGAACATGTATCATATTTGTCCATACACATAGAATAAAATCAAGTTTCGTGTTGCAACATAAGAAACTGTAAAACTTTTGCAAAGCACCGTGAATCCCTGGGCCAACCTGCTGATTGTTTTGGTTCCTCTTTAATTGGCACCGTCCCTCTCTGTGACCCTGTTTAAATATGTTGGTTTAACAAACTGAGGACAAAGTTCAGCTCGATTCTCTTCAGAGTTCAGTCCAGTTCACTCCATTATTTTAGCTCTGGTTCACAACAGAGGCCATCTCAGGGCACTGGACAGAGAAGACCAAAGTTCAATTCAGATCCCATTAGACACAATCCAGCTAATCCAGTTCAATCCCAGGTCATATAACTGTAGCTATTTCATTCAGCTAAATGCTAAAAGTCATCTAAATGGAGAAACAAATGGATAAAATTGAATCTTTACTTTCAATCCTTAGTTTCACACAAGCAGCATCCAAGAGGAAGAGTGTCTGTATAATTGTAAAGTTATGTCTCTAAACTGCATAGTTCTGTATACATGTCTTAAAAGGGCGGTATTATGTAAAAAAAAAAATCTATATTTTTTTTAGCTATACAACATGTTAAAGTGGTATTCCCTCATCAAAAACATACCTGGAGTGTTGCTTACGTTCTGTCATGTATGTTTGAGAGCTCCTTTTATCTCCAATGGCAACCAGTCAGCAATGCAAAACACCTGGTTCGACCAAGCCCCGCCTTCTTGGACGAAGCTCCTCCTCTGAGCTGCAGTTTCCAAACTTCAGAGCTAGTACCTCACAGAGCAGCTCTCCTCCATGACTCGTCCACTCAGCTCCTTCAGACTAGCCAGCGGCAATTAGCAAACATCTAGTGAAAGTGAAAGAACAAGAGGTTTTAAAGAAACAGACAGCCAACATCAGCGCGTTAAATTACAAAGTTAATTTTCTTTTAAGTCATGTTTCATATATACAGCTTAAAAAAGCTTTAGTTTTTAAATCACAAACATTTTATAACAACTTTTAGTTGTTATAAAAATAACAATTAAAGGTAACATGGTTACGTGATTGTACTATAAAATGGCTCTATTTGGCTGGAAAATATACAATATTGTCCTTGTAATAGTTCTTTTACCAAATGGTATTAAACCTAAACGTCTTGCCTTTGAACAAACTAAAGATATGAAAATACCATTTATGCCACATTATTCTGCTGTAGAAAAACTTTCCTCTAACAATAATATGGTTTTGTATTGTATTTTATCTCATTCCCACTTTTAAGGCAATGTCTTTGATTACTGATGGCCATCAATGTCTGGTGTTCGGTCTGGCGCTACAGCAAAGCTCCTTTCAGGATGCTTTGGAACAGAACGTGGGCATTTATTCCCTCACAGTCCAATATGTCATAAAATAAAGCAAAGGGCCATTATTACATACCACAATTTACTGAATATTTCATTGCCACGAATGCCCACATCGGAGTTTGCCTCGTTGTAATACTGCACAGACTCTTGCTTTGGCTTCGTCCCCCCCCCCCTCCGTGCGCACAGTGCTAAAAATACAGACATTTTTGCTCGACTATCCCTGATAAGTGATCAGCATTGGATCTGTATTTCGGCACATTCTTGAGAACACTCATAACTATTGTGTTAAAAGGAACTAATAAAGGCAGACATTGTCCATTCACTGAAAAAAACAAAGCAAACTGTTTCCTTGGTATCTGGAGGGATTAGGTGACGTTCCTCCGTTTCAGAGAGTTAAATAATGACCTGGACTGGCTGCCAAAGGTCCTGATGTTTTATTCTCCTGTTGTTGTCAAAGATGTTCACACAGACAAAGTATGTATTTTCTTATTTAGTGGATCTGTACTATGATAGCACAATATTAGAATAGAATATATTTGTAAACAGTATAATGTATAATGTTCTACGGTAACATTATACATTAGAGTATAATGTAGAACTTATGATGAATCCCTATTTTCCTGCCTTTTTCCTCCTTATAAATCGATTTTAGTGATTAATTAGATTAACTGTTTATGACTGTTTAATTTCTTGGAAAGTGTAATAAATTGTGTGGGTTAATACACCCAACTACTGAACATTTTGACTTCATCACTTGTAGCTTTGGCATCGTTGAAGTTGGACTACAAAATCTTTATCAGAAATAAAAATGGCGGATTTGCAAAATTGGCTAGCTGGACGTCCACGAAATTAGCAGTTTCTGTAACCTAATTATTCAATTTTCTGTAGTACAGAGAGTACAGAGAAAACTGAACTGTTTCAAAAATATAACCCAAACAGAATATAAAATATCTACGCCGCACCAAGAGAGGCTGAATTCAACTTTTCTCCACTGGTGAATCCAACTAAGCAGCAAAATGTATTTAAGGGCTAAAAAAGGTTTTTTTGCAGGATTTGTCCCTTCTTAAGAAAAGAAAGTCAGGAAAAAACTTGATTAAAATTGAATTTGATTTGGAAAAAATCAGAGATTTTATTTTCAAGACACATTCCCAGAACTTTCTAGTGTCTCTGTGACATTTAGCACCTAGCTGGTGCCGTTTCATCTGTCAGATCGTATGGACTATGTGCTCAATGATTCTGCAAAATTTAAAAAGGTAACATCAGCAGCCTGACATAGGTGTGTCTCTTATAGATGGAGGAAGCATCAGGACTGATGAGGAGATGGATGGAGCTAAATATAGGACAATCCTGTTAGAGGCTGAAAAAACCCTGAGACTGGGGCAGCCATTCACCTTAGTGACATCAACCACAGCTAAGGAGCTTCCAGCTCATAACCTCACACAAACTCACATAATAGTTTTTGTAGAATAAAGACAGCAGGCAGAACCTTCTGCCATGGCACTAATTCAGAAAATTCAGCATGATGACACTTATTTTTTTCTCAAGTAGGTTTATTTTGAAACCTTGATGTTGCGAGCACTCCAGTTAATGAGTTTCATCTCAATGAAACCTATCAAGTACTTTCAGCCACCTTGGCTACCTTGAAGCACCTAGCGCTCATCTCCAAACAGTCATTAAGTCCTACCATCTAAAAAGGGTTTGGCTCAGGAATTGGTAATCGCTTTACCCTGTCCTGGCCTTCTAAGTCTTGACATCTACGCCCCGGGAGTGTCAAGTCTTAAACTGCTGATATCACTTAATGCGGAGCTGCACTCTACATTATTGACGGCCTTGTTATCCTCCGGTGCCACTTGGCCTTTTAGCATTATAAGCCACCTAATGCGGTGGTTTGAACGTCGGAGCATTATCGGATCCTTTCTGGAACTGCAAAAGCGACTTCTTTCACAACTTTTATATCTTGGCTCGATCAAAGGGAAGTTTGTTTTCCTCCTTCTTTTGACCATATTTCATAAGGCCAGAGAAACTGTTGCTCTTTAAGTTATGTTGGCGTCAAATGAAGCTCAGCAGAATGACAGAAAGATGAAAGATTGGATAGAAAGTTAAAGCGAATAGATGATGAGTTGGACGACAGTAAAAGATGACTGGGAAGGTAAGAAGAGTTTGATGAAGGAGAATCACTTATCTTTGATAGATCCACATTTGGCCTAATAGCCTTGGATCTCATCCACGGCGTGCCGATACAAGGGGTGTGTGTGTGTGCGTGTGTGTGCGTGTGTGTGCGTGTGTGTGTGCTCATCTGTTCACCTTGCTTTAGTGCAGATGTACTTCGCTTTCAATAGACTGTGAAACCAAGCTTGGTGTGGAATGTTTTCATATTTGAGACTGAATTCAAAAACAAATCCCAGCTCATAAAACGTGTCTTATGATTTTTTTTTTTTTTCAGTCTTCTTAGATCATGGTGTTGTTTGATGTGAGATTTTCTTTTTCTTTTCATTCTTTGATCATTTTATGTTAGCTTCAAATATAAAAAAAAGAAGATTGAGTGAAGCAAACTGGCTTTAGTAATAACAACGTTCCTCTCTAGTTTCATTTTAGAACTTAACAGTTTAGGCTTTAGAGGCAGGTTTACCCGTCTGATTGTAGTTCATTGGGGATTTGCGTATCCTGAAGTACGACACAAAGACAAAACAACTATTATATTGTGTTTCATACTCTGATGCCATCTGCTGTCTCATAAGTGAAAGTGGGCGTCAGCGCCTCAGCTTTACTCTCACTTTTCTGTCCTGCAGCTACAGAACGTTTGTTTCAAGTCATGACAGAAACTAAGCTGATGGAATTTCTGGAAAAATCTATGGGGCAATAAAACGTTGCCGTCTTTTCTTTCGTTTTGACAGTTTTCTGTCTATAAAATAGTGCATCCACTATTCAAAAACGAGCAGCAAAATACTTATCGTTTAATGGTGATACAAAAATATTGTGTGTGTATATATATATATATATATATATATATATATATATATATATATATATATATATATATATATATATATATATATATATATACGTGTGGGGGGGGGGCGTGTGTGTGTGTGTGTGTGTGTGTGTGTGTGTGTGTGTGTGTGTAAAACTGGGCGGTTTCTTCACTTTAACATTTACTTCCTGCTTCTTACATTTCTGTAGAGAGATATTTGGCACGCCAGGGGAAAACCTGGAACAAGTTGCCAGAACAAAAAATTAAAACCTTGAATTTCATGCCAATTTTCATGTTTATTCCAAAAGTTAAAGTCATGAAAAAAATCCTCATTCTTTAAATGGCATTTTTGGAGTTTTTACATTGTAATTTATTTATTTGTTTATTTATTTTTTGACAAATGGCCATATCTCCTTCATTTAGTTGTTTTATTTCTGTGTGTTTTGCATTAAAACATTAGTAACTGACTTTGCACATTGGGTCACAATCCCAATGCTTCAAAGAAACCTTTTTTTTTTCTTTCAGCAGTACAAACACTTTTGTGAGAAAGAAAATATAGAAAACAAGTCACATTTACCCCTCTGTTCACCACTGTGAAGATAGTCTGTTAAAGGCTTATAAATACTTTCTCCTGGCAAATATCTCTTTTTCCCTGTCTACAACATGAACTAGATTCACCTTTCAGGCTTTATCAATGTTAATACTAAAATCTAATTCACATTAATTCAATTCAGTTTTATTTTATTAGCAACAAATCCCAATATAATCCAGGTCACCTCAGGACGGCTTAACAAAGTCCTCTTACAAAACAAGAAAGAAACATCAGAACATTTCTAATAGTCATTATTTGACATTTATTAGCATCCAATGATCCACATCCATCATGCCATGTGATGTTTTCACTGTCATAAACTGTGATCATTAGTAATGCCTAATTCCCACTTCATTCGCCCTGCTGCAGGCTGTGAGAGCAGCCTCTGTCTGCTGCACCTCAGACTGCAGGTCATCTGAGGACAAGTTCATACACAACATCAGTGTTGTTGTGAAACTGGATTCTTCTCTCCATCGCTTCATTTTTTAAAAAAAACTGAAGTGCTTCCAAAAGTAGTACTTAATTATGAAAAAAGCAAACACTTTGATATCGATTTACTTTTGTTCCAATTAAATCTCAGTACCTTGGATTATTTCTTTTTCTAAATCTAAAATTTGCAAACATTTCAGATTTCCATTTGCAAAACAGCTGGCTTGATGGAGAACAAATTCTAATTTTCAACAACAAAATATAGAACAGCAGAAAATAGAAAAATGTCATAAAGCAAACAGCACAACATGGTTGTGAATACAACGCTATTCAGAATGACTAAAGATACCATATACATGTGAAAAGGCCTGTCATGATATTGTTTATCATACCAATTAATCGTTTTCTGGACAATAAATTGTCCAGCAAATTATTGCGATAATTGATAGTATTGGTGTTTTGAGGCCATTCTAAACTGATCTAATGATAACAGCATAATGATAAAAGTTCGTTCTCTCAAACACCATTTAACTTTCATTTTATAAAGAACTCTTCACATTGGAACTAGGACATATTTTAAATACCCAAAATAAAACATTTACAACCAAAACCATAAATATAATGGACTGTGATGTCTCTGTAAACAAAATATTAATCGTCAGACTGGAAATTATCAAGCTCATTTTAATTGTGATTATTTAATAGTTGAGTATTATGACAGGCTTACACATATCAGACATTTATTTATGAATTGATTCAAAGTCACAAGTTTTTATAAATCTTAGTCTTAGCTAGGAGCTCTGTAACTCAGACTTTAGATGGGTTTCTTTCCACAAGCTTCTGCCTGAATACCTGAACATTCTCCTGACAGACCTGGTTTAACCCTTGATGGTCTCTCTGTTTCAGATCAAAACATTATTTTTCTTATAGCTCTGAAAAGTCACAAATTAAAAGTCTACTCTGTTCTGTTTTGAATGGGCCCCATGAAGAGACTAAATGAGTTCTGTTTGTGTTTGGGGAACGGAGGGGCTGGGATAGAGAATTACCCAGCATGCCATTCACTAAAGAACTGCCATTGTTTTGAAGGCAGAGTAGTTTAAAAGGCCTCATGCGTTTGTGAAATCTTCATTAGTAGGGTGTAAAACCATAAATAGACAGTACTATTTTGATCTGTGGCAAAAGTTCATGGTGTTAGCAGGATAATCCACTGTGAGCGCTGCATTGCTGACAAGTTACACAATTACCAGTAAGGTATCAACAAGAAGGCGCTGTCCTTATCTAACTGTTCTGGTTTAACAAGTAGGAGCAGCAGTGTAGCTCTCCAAAGACTGTTTAAGCTTCTGGTTTTATTTGGAGGAAACAAACTTGATGTCTGGTGATAGGCGCTAATTGCTTTCACTAGCGTGTTGTTGCTGTTGATGTATTTTCAGATTCAAACTGCTAAGGCTGTGTTCACTCTGCAGCCTGACGTGACCCAATTCACTTTTTTTTTTTTTTTTTTTGCATTAATGCGACCTGTATCTGATCTTTTCGTGGCAGTCTGAACAATACAGCTCTGAGTTTTTGCGAATGTGACGCAGGCCACTTGCATATCCGATGGCCGATGGCCGGCTCTCATTCTTAAAAACGTTAAAAATCTGACACAAAGTCGTTATTTACTCTCTCAAAACTCAACTCATGGATGAGCTTTGAGAGTCTAGAGAACACTTCTAGCAGTGACCTACACAGGTTGAGTCTTTTACAGAGCTCAGCTGACGTTTGGAACATTCAAAAATGGAAAACATTAAAACTCCCAAAGCAATTAAGCCTGTGTGCTTGTAAGCAGCTTATAGCGAATTAGATTTGGCTGCAGTTGCTTTCCTCTTAATAGACGCAGGACTGGAGCAGTAAATAAGGAACACAGGTTGTATTGTAAAAGCAGATCTACCTCCATGGAGTCTTAATATGGTTCAAACTACATGAGTCTTGTTAAAAAAAAAAGGGTTTTCAAAGAAATAAAACTGGAGTTAATTTGCATTCTTACACTGAGCCATAAATTCTGCAAACCAGGTAGGAACATTTGGTTTCATCTTCTAAACATTTTAATCAAATTACTTTTCAAACACACTGTGTCCTCTTTTTTTTTGTTGTTGCTAGATTCAGGACATTTTTCACTAGTTTCAAACAATATGGTGCACTCAGAGCAGCACAGTTTTTTTTGCTTTAATTGAATTCAAAAAATCCGTTTAGAAAATTTGCTTAATTCGAGGAGATAAACTTAATTCTGATGCAGACCAAAAAAATGAACGTTGGTCCGCATAAAGGCCCTGGTTTTGGGCCGGTTGAAGTGAATTGTGGTACATGTAAACGCCAAGCGGACCAGAGACCGCTCCAAAAACAAGAAGTGCACTGTAGTGCAGGGAATTCTGGGTAAATACAACCAAAACAAAGACATAATTCTGTTGCTAACAGAAGTGTCTGGTGGGTTGTTGTGGGTTTTTTTTTACCAACAACAAAAGAGAAATCCTAGAACATGCTGGTCTACCTCTGCACAACCTGCACAAAATGTAATAAAATTGTATAATGCAGCAGAAAGTATTACAAAATGTGTTCAAGGATTTTATTAAATTTTGCATAATAAGGTTTTCGTGCATGTTGAAGACTGATTTTATTAAATTTTTACATATTGTGACGTTATAGAGTCTGAGATCAAGTTTTTCATCTAAAGTCAAGTCTTTGATCTCAAATCCAAGTCAAGTCTCAAGTCTTTGATTCCAAGTCTCCAAGATTCCAAGTCTTCAAGTCTCGAGTCCCCAACTCTGCAAACCAGACATGCCCAGTTCAAAGTAACCTAAATTCCCTTTCTGTCTCTTTCGACAGCTCACTTCGAACATTAGTAGGCTGTCTTCACCACGTTTAGATGTCTAATTGAATTCGGTTGCTGCCATGGGATTGGTAGATTCAATATTTCTGCCCCATGCATCTTCTTGACCTTTCTGAATGACCAAACTGAAATAACAGTGGCTTAAGCCAAGTTTGGGTGTCCAGCCATGAATCGGCGGTCTGTGGGCGTTCAGGGGGAAAGGGTCCCCGTCAGTTCAGCACTCCACCCACTGAATATGTTCTTAAATATCAAGAAGTGTTAGAAATATCCTCATGGAAAATCTCGCACCGTGACGGCCGCTGTGATCTACACTTTTTCATCGTCCTTCCTCTAAGCTATGAGCTCTTCCTCAGATATATCCCTGTCCTACCGCTCCTCTTCCTCCATATACAACTCTAGTTTAATAATAAAAGCATTAGCAGAGGATATTGCTGACATTTCTGTTGGAAATTTGGATGTGACTGGCTAGTACAAAAAACAAGACTGGCTGGTACATTTCGGGGTTGTTTATGATTATTGAAATTGTTCCATGTGTGCCAGCTAATAAATACCCAGCTTTTATCACAGCATGTTTGCTGAAGTCTTTTAGCACTTAACGGGGGTGCAAATGATGTCTTTGTAGCTCCACTGCTGTTTCGCGCTCATTAATTATTTATAGCAGGATTGGAGGCATCAGTGGGTGAGCTATCACAGTAAAACATGGCTTTAAATGTTCCTTATGAGAACAGGGTTGAAGGCTAATGGATAAACCAGAGCAGCGTAGCTGTTCAACATTCAGTCTCCATGTTATCTACTGAAGTCTCAACCCGTGCTTGAAAGTAGCAGCCTGTGGACAGAAAGCGCAGCATCTTTTTTTAAACTGCTGCTTTACAGTTCTGGGCTTGATCTCTCAAAGACTGTCAGAACATCAAGTTAAAAGTTGAAAAAAACAGCAAATGGTGCTACACTGGAGAGGAGAATGTATCAGAGCCGTAGAAGAAGCAGTGGTCATGAATAAATCTTATTTTGCAATCATATTTAATAAGTGACTGCATAAACTGACCTAATTCAACAGAGGTCCAGCCAACAGGTGCCATCTTTCTAGATGAGTTACTAGAATTGACTTGAGTGCATTCAATGTTTCTCAAGACACCCGGTTCTAAAAGGTCCATTCACTGGTTCACCAGTATCCCTGGCTACCATTACCATTAGATAAAAAAACAAAAAAACAATTTAAGGCCCTGAACATCCCCTGGAGTTCAGTTAAATCCATCACTAAGAAAAATCTAGCCAGATCAGGCCGTCCTCACAAACGTTTGAATGACGAAAAAAAAGGGGACACCAAGTTACCATGACTACGCTGACGGAGTCAGAAGCTGAGAAGGAGAAACTGCAGATGTTGTCATGGTTGTTTACCAGGCGAAGCTCTGTGGGAAGTATTTTGCAAGAAAGGTCAACAAAGTCTTTTTAAAATGGCAAACGTCAGCGCAGACAGAACTCAGGTTGATCCTGTGTTGACTTTTTCTTTGATTTGTTGGTATGGAAAACAAGACAATCTTGAATCTCGAAATGTAAAATTGTTTTTCTGCATATTTTGATGGTTATGGTTATGAAACTGATAGGCAGTCAGAATCAGGTGGTTACTTATTAGGGTAATCATCTCAAGGAACAAGAAGAAGGGAAGTAATGTTTTTAGAAAACTTTTTTCAATAAAATGAAAATAAAAAACTTTTTTTACATGACTATTGATCCTCATATTTCATAAAAAACATAAATAAATGTAGCCTTTTAAGTATCCTGGTAAGAAGTGAGCAGAATGGGTAGAAGTGGCACCAGGCACCACATGAGGACAAATTGTCCGGGGACAAAAAGAGCGGGAGTCCTTCTGGGAAGTGACTCATATATGAATAATTATGCCTTAAGGAGCTAATTGTTACTGTAATAAACTGAACGCTTTACACCACTGAACTCGCTCTTCCCTGAACTTAAAACACGACACTCACTACAGTGTGCAGTTTGGATCCCAGCCAGTCCACAGCTACAAAACGGGTCAGCTCGACCCAATTCGGGAGCCCTTAGATAACATTCAACGAGTTCAACTTTTAGGGGCGTAGAGTTTGCTCTTGCTGGATACCAGCATATGAATTACTAACGGATTGATTTGTCTCCATCCCTTTCCATCATGCAGCTCTCCGTCCGACTCGCCGTGCTCCCATCCCGTGGTTCCCGTTCACGGATTCCTCTGGTTGGATGTTGAGAAGGCTGCCGGCGAATGCTGAGCAGGTCGACCTGTCTGAGGTACGCCTCCCGGCTCTGCGATTGGTCGCTGGATGCTACTGGAGTTGAACGGCAACGATGTTCGACAAGCAGGAGAGCAATTCATCTGAGAGCGATGAGAAAGGGTAAGGCGGGTTGTTTGAGCGATTGGAGTGCAATGAACTGCTGAGTAGAAGTAAAGTGTATCTGACAAAATTTCAATGAATATCTTTAGGTAATTCAGAAATAAACTTCTTCCTTCACTTTCTTTGCAGTTAAAAATAGACTTTTTAACTGCAATCTAGTGCATGAGGTTGTTCATACTTGCTGTCATTTAAATATTTAACATTTTAAATTCTTATTAACTGGAAACACCACAATTACACTTTTTTTTTTATTTATTTTTTTTACATTAGAAGATTATAGACAAAGTTTAACATATTTGTAATGGAAATGCAGCTACTGTGGGCTAGTATTTCTATCTAGGTCACCACAGCTGAATAATTTTGTCTGAGCTTTGAACTTCACCTTTTCCTCCGGGGTAAATGTTGCCATTAAGCATATCCATAAATACTTTTTCAAGTTTATTTCAAGAAAGTAGGGCATCTACAAACAGTTCCACTGTGGTTGGTTGATTGATTGGTTGGTTGGTTGGTTTGGAACAAGGGAAACCGGTTTCTTATGTTTGTTGTCTTTGATGGTCACTGCTTCCAGATAGTTAGCAGAATGGGCTTTTTTATCCAACATCTTCCTTCATGGAAGACAAACTGTCTCCCCATGTGAGACAAAGATCTGTTCCCACAGGCTCTGAAGACAAAGACTTCAGAGCTGTTTGGATGTTGCTGAGTCTCTTTCTTCAGGCAGAGTCCTGGAACAGTGTAGTTCCCCTGACTGTATATCATGTTCACACTGGCATATGTACTACTTTTGTTTGTTTGTTTGGTTTTGGCTTTTGCAAAATGACGATTGAAGTATGACTTTATATTAGGCCTGCGACATTTATATTAGTGTTGATTATTTTAATGATCCATCAGATACAGAAAATTGGTTCATTATCTGTCTGTCTGTCTGTCTGTCTGTCTGTCTATCTATCTGTTTAAAACTGTAAAATAACTAAACTAGATTTAATGTTATAGATTTTACATCCAGATTTGATGCAAAGAAAAAAACTGTGATGTTCCACAATTGCAAAAATCCATCCGTCCATTTTCTATCACTTGTCCCCTAGTGGGGTTGTGAGGTGCTGGTGTCTATCTCCAGCTAACGTTCCAGGCGAGAGGCGGGGTACATGCTGGACAGGTCGCCAGTCTGTCACAGGGCAGTTGCAAAAATATTTTCTATTAATTATTTCATTCTCAATTATTTTAATAGCTATGCACGGCGAGGTCTGTGTTTTTTTTGTTGTTGTTTTTTTCCAATAGGTTCCTGGCTTTCTGCTTCTGTTTTTTTCCCCTTGCTTTTACAAAACAAAAGCCCTGCATGTCGGCTTTCAAATATGTACATGTAGAAGTTTGTGCCGATGTGCCTTGTGTGCACGGCTGTGCGTGTGTGTGCGAGTGTGGATTAGCGGAGCGGGGAGAGAGCTGGATTAGGACCACGGGAGGCAGATGGAGCCACAGAAAGCAAACGACAACTCAGGATCTGACATCAACAGGGGATTTCACTGTCACTGTGCGTTTGTGCGCATGTGTGTTTTCCACATAGTGTCACTTATCATGCACGTGTCCTGGTGAAATCTGCCTCATGCTCCGACCCCTCCCTTTCTGCGAATCCCTCCCTTTTTTTTCAGAGTACACTGCTTTCTTGGTACACACACACACACATGCACACACATACCCATGTGCAACTCGACATAGCCTGCAGTAAGGGTGCTGAAATAGAATTTGTTGTGTGCCTGAGTGCGTTTGTGTCACATTAACTGCAGTACAAGGCGTCTGAATATTTCAGGAGTTAGTTGGCTTTCAGCGACGCTCCTTAGTTCAGATCCAACCGGGAGGATTCAGATATGTGTTCATCTGTTTGTTTATTCGTCTATTTCATCCAATTGCAGCTTAAAATGAACATGGAGCTTGTTGAGATAAACAAGACTGTTGGAGAGAAGTGTACCCCTTCTCTCAAAAGAGGTAGGCTGCCACGAGCAACTAAACATCAATCAACCATCCATATAGATACGTCTTTAAACACAAAACAGACAATGTGTATATATAAAAATAATAACAAAGCCATCTACTGACTCAATATACTTCATTATACCTTGATTGAATATTATTTCCTATCAAGACCTGGAGTTTTGATGCTGCACCTGATATTGCAGATGAAAGGATTACATTTATTTATGAGGATAAAATACTAATCAGGACTGTGTTGGCTCGTTTCTACCGGGAAAACTTTAACGTCACTTAATACACTCAGAATCAAGTATTAAAACCAAACTTCTTTTCTTTTTCTCACTTCAATCTACTCATGGCTAGTTAGAGTCAAAACACTAACATTAGACAACTTTGTTAATCTTTGATTAAACTTGTACTGTAAGTGCAGGCTTCCTGGGGCTTCTAAATTATGAATGTGTGATGAAGCAGATGAAAGTTTAACTCGGGGTTCTGATGGCTGCTGCAGACTTGCTGAAATGGGGCCGCGGCTGTAAAATCGTAATTTATGAGAAGGTTGCTAGAGTTCATTTGCGCAGTCGGGACCCCTTTGCGAATCAGTCACGCCCTCCCCTCTGTCCTGTGAAGAGCTGTTGTTCTGCCTGATCCCACGACAAGTAATGGAGGCAGTGTTCTTGTTAAGCAAAACATGAGCCAAAAAATGTAGCGAGGAGCTAAAGTTATGATAAGCAGGATATTTTTGAATATTGGTTCCATTGAATGGGTCTCAAATATGGGCACTGAGCCTATCTTAATCACTAATCCAAGTGGTTTGGTGGTTTTGCCACCCTGATTTTTATGTGATTTGGCCATTCATCCACACGTAGCCTCCATTTAGTTTCACTAAAAACAATCGATAACAAAAACTCCGACCAAAGTGGAGATTTAAGAATTCTCCTTGTTTGCTTGGGGACGTTGAAACCTGAAACTTTGAGGTCGGCGCATTACAGCCTGCGACAAATAATGCAGCGCTGGCGTCACATATGTGACTATTATTACTGTTTGGCCCTTCGGTGGAGGAACGACGGCTGCTATCAGAGCGCTGCTGATTTTTACATTGATTCAGACAATTCAGACTGAATGGATGCTAGTAAATTTGATGAGCTAGTTGGCTGCCTCTTCTCCACCCGGGCAGTCAGCATTCACTTAGTGTGGCACAAAGTGGCAGTGTGGTTGATGCTCATTCTTGCGAGTCCTTGAGTTGACTCTCAACTTTATGACTTCAGTGTCATGTACAAAGCAGTTCGACGTGAACACTGCTTCCTGCCGAGCAGCTTGCTGTGCGACACCGAGTACGCAGTCGTAAAAATTTAGCATTGGGCGGAGATGTCCGGCAGACGTCCGTTTGGAATCCCCTTCCAGTGCGTGCGGACCTCCACGGTAGGAAACACGCCCGAGTATGTGGGAGCCTTAAAGTTGTCAACATTTTCTACCCACATAAAACCTCTAACTGGTTTTCGCTACCTTCCTGTCCCATGTTGCCATTTTTTACAGTGGGGATGGTGTTTAATGATAAGGCAAGCTTGTAATATTGCTTTCACCTATCATTTCTTGAAACTTCTCCACAGCATTATACTTCACCAAGTAGGTGAATTCTAAGGATGACCTCCTTTAGGGGAGTTGGAGTAAAGGAGGGCTGAATATAAATGCATAGTTCTTTATTTGTAAGAAAAAAAACAACATTGCAAACTGTTGTTTGTTTCCTTTCTATTTCACAATTATGCTCTACTTACCATTGATCTGTCACATAAAATCCCACATTGAAGTTTGATGTTTATAATGTGACAAATTGCTAAAAGGGTTTACATATTAGCGGTGTCACAATTAGTCAACCTCAAACCTACACTCATGATGTTTTGCATATGTTCTGGGAAATCCCTCAAACTAAATCCCATCGCACTCGACCATCACTTTTCACTTTTTTCTGAAAACCAGAACAGTTGGTAAAACCGTTGCCCTTGGCATGACCTTGTGAAAAAGGGATGGATGGGGTAATCTGTGAGAAACTGGAGGTAAGCTGGGACTAGACCTCTGTGACAAGGAGAAATACAAAGAGGCATTTATCATGTGATCCAAATGCAGTATATCCAGTACTTTATCTTTCAATATCAGCCCCTAATGTGTTGCATTTCATTAGAAATGGAACCATGAGCAAAAACAAGTCTTTCTTTATCATAGACAATGACTGACAAATCACATGAAGTCTGAGGAGAGGAGCAACACATTTCTAGCTCTGATTGTCACAAGAGTTGGTGAAAAACTGCAGGTATGAAGTGACTAACGGAGATCAGACGCTCAGTTCTCATCAGAAGTTGACAAGTGGAATTGTAAAATTGTGATACAATGAAAAATAATACCACTTTTGAGGACAGTACTCCTTTCTAGTTCCCTCCATCCATCCATCCATCCATCCATCTTCTTACACCCTTGTCCCTCGTGGGGTCGGCAGGTGCTCCTTTCTAGTTCATTATTCAATTATAGGAATAATTTCAGTCCTCTTATTTGGGGCAAAACTAATAAGGTGGGGAGAAGTTGAAACTAAAATACACTTCTCAAACTGGAACTCCAAGTTTACCACACTTCTGTGAAATCAAGCTGTCCAGTTAAGAAGTAACACTGAATTTATTGTGCTTGAAACCAAAGTCAGACTTCTTGTTTGAGCACACAATCTTTGCCAATAAAGTTGATTCTGAATTGTTTTTTTTTATTCGTTTGTCAGGAAAATGTGTTTTTTGGGTTGAGCAGCAGTGTTGAGTACGTTGGTTGTTCCCATGCCAACTAATTAAATCCTCTATTTCAGTGCCAGTCATTTTATTCTGCTATTTACTCTTGTTTGGTTTTGTTAATTGGATTGGCCAGTTGAAGTCTGAAGAAACAAGACATGTTGGCAATTTAACGAGGCGTTCCATTCAGCTGTGAGAACGTCATGTTGGTCACCAGCTTGTCAGTGGGATGGAATCCCAGACTTTAACCAGTTTGTCACAGGTCAGCCGATGGGACTGCACTGGGTTCGGCTTGAGCTGCCAGTTCTGACCCCACAAAACGCTCATTGGAGTTTAGCTCCAGCCATTCGGTCCCTAAGACTAGGAATATAGAACTCTCTCTGTTTGCAAAATCTCACCTTATTGCTTTGCAATGTTTTTTCCAAGTTGAGGGGAATGTCGCAGTCATACCATCACACCGCAGGACAAAAGTAGTGATGCACCGACCTGATATTATATCTGTTTCATTCCTGACACTGGAAAAAAAAATCTAGATTGTGTATTAGTGACATTTAAACACAGTATACAGTGTATATAAACTGCTGGTTCAACTGTGTATAGATTTTTATTACTTTTCCTCAGGAAACAGAGCAAATACGCTTCCAACGTCCAAATACAAAAGCCTCCTGACGGGGTTAAGTTGGGACGTTCACAAGTCCAGACAGAGGGTCAGGAGGAATAATAGCTGGAGCTTTTTTTTCAGCCATTTCAATTTCCTTTGCTTTCATCCACAGTAGCTGGCATGAAGTGCTACACCTCCCCGAGGGGCTACTAAACACGTTTTACAGCCTCTGTTTTGTGTGTGTAACATCAGGGGTGTACAGAATGTAATATTGATGGAAAATCCTTGTCGATTGCTTAAAAGAAGACAAAGTTTTATATCGGTGGTCAATTTTGCGGTGTGGGGGGAGTACATGGTTTGATAGAAAGAAAAGAAACTTTTTGTAAATTTTCTCTTAAAAGTATCTCACTCTATGGATTGACCTTGTATGTAAAACTGAATTTGTTGTAAGAACCCACATTGGACCAAGAGAAGTGGCTTATTGTTTGTTGTCTGAGGATGTCGCTTGTGCATCAGATTTATGGGCGTACTGGAAATGCATGAATACACAAAGGTTTCATAGCCTTTGTATGTAACAAATAATAATAATAATAATAATGTGATTCATTGCTTCAAATAATTTTAACATTTTAAAATCTACCTAGTTAATCAAAATTAACTTGTTAAAGTCCCAGCCCTAGTTTAAGTCAAAATGTATTCAATGTCCAGACTTGAAAAGACTTAAATGGGCAGTATGATGTTTTCTAGGCACATAATGCAATTTTATAGCAAAGTCAAGTAACTATGTTTACTTCAGTTGTTAAAAAAATGTTATATACTGTATTTCAAATATAACTTAAAAGAAATTTTACATTGTAAATTAGCTCCTTGAAATTAGGCCTCTGTCTCTTTAAGAAACTCCTGCTCTTTCTGACACGTTGCCTTCAGGAAGTCGTCGCCACATGAGTTTTTACCAGCGTTTCACTGAGAAGGTAGCTCTTATAATGAGCTCAGCAGATGCACAGTTCCCTCAGATGTTTGCTAATTGCGGCTGGCTAGTCTGAAGGAGCTGAGTGGGGGAGTTCTGCTCTGTGAGGTGGAAGTTGCGCCTTGAAGGTGGGGCTAGATCCACCCAGCTAAATGGTTGCCATGGGAGATTAATTTATTTCTCAAACATGCATAAAAGAATCAAAGCAACACTCTAGGTATGTTTTTGATGAGGAAATGACATCATAACAAGATCAAAAAAGTTGATTTCACATAATACTGCCCCTTTAAAGAGAGTTCTATATGTACACCACACTGTTTTAAACTTAGATTCACAGTTCCCTTTCCACTCATTCCTTCACATTGTGAACATAACCATATGACCTCTCATGACTGCCTCCCCACCCCCCGCCCGCGCGCGCACACACACACACACGCACACACACACACACACACACACACACACACACACACACACACACACACACACACACACACCGTATAAATCCCTGGCCTTGTGACAGCTGTGTAGCAATACGTTATGAGAGCTGCAGGGATGGTTTCTTCTCAGAAATTTATTGCCATTTCTGTCATTAATGAAGTGTGACAGTAGGTCATTACTTGAGATCTCGTGGACTGTTTGCACCCAATCGGCTGTTAAAGGCAGCCATGCAAATCAGGCTTTACGTTCCTTGATACGCTGCTCGTCTTGTCTTTGAACGCCACAGCTGCAACATGAGCCACCAGCCTAAAGGTCCCTGGCACACGGTTGGAACTTGGCAGGACTCAAGGGGCTAACGTAGAGAGATCTGTCCCACCGGTGCCTGCCAGCAGCTCGCTCCTTTTAACATGAGTAAAACCCATCAGGTGGCGGCGGATTATGGTTGAACTTTCCCTGCCTAGAGGAAGAGGAGAAAAGTTGGTGCAGTGCAATTCCTGAGTGGACGCAGTAAAAACGAGCCGTCATCGGATCTGAACTCAGACAGCTGTCAGCCCAGGGAGGCTGAGTCAGACCTAAGACAACTGTTTTGTTTCATAGATGATTCACAGGAACTAAATCGTCTAAATAGCTGCGTTTACACTACAAGTGCTAATGCCGAAAAAAAAAAACACACAAATTTGCGATTTCCTTTGAAGAAATAAAAGTTAAAATCACACTTGAATAAGCTTGTTCACGTGATAAGTCATTAAAAATCATGGCAGCAACAGATGTAAACAGTTACAAGAGATTTATTCATAATTCATTCAGTTCTAGCACTCATCTTCTATCAGCCAATTAGAGGAGACATTGGCATCTTATTCAGGCGTTGGAGAGATAAGCCCTGCCTACTCGGGAGCAAATACATAAGCAGTGTTTAGGGAAATTTTTCATCATTGACTTTACAGAAGAGTTATGGATTCAACACTTTGAAATGACAGACAACGTTTTAGGAGCTATGATGCTGTGAGGGCTCTCATGGAGCCAGCTGCACATTGTCTGGGAAAAAAACAAACAATCATCCTCCTGCCACTTCTTGCCGCTTTCTTTGGTATTTCCACCAGTAGCAATATCCAGCTGTTGATCACATGACTCATGTGATGCGAAGAAAGTGTTTTGCAAAATTCATATACTTCAAAACAGGTGAAAAGTTTAAAAAAACAAAAGAAAAACCAAGAAAAACATGAGTTTTATCAAAATTGATGTGTTTCCATTAAGCAAATTTATTCATTCCAATTTGCAGAATTTTATGGTGAATGGAAACACGGCTATTGAGGTTTGATAATGGATATGTGACTTTGATTTGATAGAAATGAATCAGTAAAACATTTGAAATAATTAAGAGAAAGCTTTGAGAGCAAATTTGATGGACAAAAACTGTAATTTCACATCATCACTAAAAAAAGTGTGCCGACACT
Organism: Xiphophorus maculatus; assembly: GCF_002775205.1. Taxonomy (NCBI): domain Eukaryota; kingdom Metazoa; phylum Chordata; class Actinopteri; order Cyprinodontiformes; family Poeciliidae; genus Xiphophorus; species Xiphophorus maculatus. Next base: position 23,235,126 of record NC_036458.1, on the reverse strand, counting down.
TTAAAAGCATCATTTAAATAATTTTTCAGTATAATTACACCTTACGTGTTAAAATTGGTTTGCAATTGGCATCAATTAAACACCCTAACTATTAGGGAGAAAAAACAGATTCTTTCTTCAGCAACATATTTAATGGTCAGCAAGTCGTCCATAACTTTTGTTTAAAAGGTTTTGTTGGCTCTACTGGCCTTTATTTGAAAGCAGATCAACAGGAAATGAGAGAGGGGAAAGACAGGCGGCAAATGTCGCCAGGCCGGGAATCGAACCTGTGACCACTGCCACGAGGACTAAGGCATCAATACGTGGGTCGTGCTTTGTCCCTGCGCCACCACAGCACCCCGTCCATAAACTTTTTAAAGAAAAAGCGAAGTAAAACAATAGACTGAACAAAAGAGAACATTATTGAACATTTAATAAAGGGCTGCTGCTGCTTACAGTATAAATAAAGGAGTTTAATAATATATATATTTTAAAAGAATCAGAGATGTTCTTGTTCACATACATTCTTTTCCTACAACACAACAATCTATGACAATAGATGTCGTCATGTCCTCTAAACAGGTTGCTGCAGCATCAAAAATATTAAGCATTGAGGTTTTTTTTTTATCTAGTTATTTTTTTTTTATTGTAACGACCCTTGTCAGAACTGCATACTTGAGTATGCAGTTCATCCGACTGGATGAAAAAGAAAACTTTTACAGGAAGTTTTTTTCCAAGCTGCTCATCCAGTATGGTGTTTGTTAAACCTACCAAATCATCGTAAAGCTCAGTGTTTTGCGTCAGCCATGTTGTTTTGCTGTTGTCTGCCCTTACAAGCCTCAGTGACCATAAGCGACCTCGCCTGCTCTACGCTTTGCTTCGTACACACAGGCTGGATCCTCACCCTGCTGAGAAACTGTTGCGTCCTGGAGGCATGTTGATGTTTGAAGCGATTGGATCTTTTTCCATCTAATCAATAATGTTTGGCCCTGGCGTATATAACACACCAGTTTGATGGAATCTACTGGAAATTGTAAGCTTCATCAAACTCCCCTATGGGGAGTAGGACAGGATTCAGGATCTTTGCCAGCAATACATTTTCTTAAACATTCCTCTTGCTCCAACTTTAATTGCTCAATATTTGGAAGCAACATGGGCTGAACGGCTTCATTCACTTCCTCCGTTCCTACAATTCAGCGCAGAAAATTGACGTCATCGTTCTCACCTCCTCCTTCTGTTCAATGATTGGCCCGGCTGAAATTCTCCCAGAAAAATCAAGCTCAATAGGAGAAATCTCGGACAGAGCACTGAAGGGAAATGAGAATCCAGGGATATTGCGATGGAAGGGAATGATTGGTCTATGGGTGACTTACAGACATTAGTTGTACTTCACTTAGTAACTACTTATGCTTAGTCTAACTTCCAAAATTCATGTTTTTCCATTCTGCCTTTTTTAAATAGTAGTTGTGGGGTTGTTTACTTTACAGGTAAATTTGCACAGCAAATTCAGAAAGCCTTCGCCTCACTGTGCCTCCACGAACAGTTGTTAGCATGAGCTCATTTAAACCTTTTTATTCTCAGATCAGAGGTCAGGGAATGATGCACATCTTGCAATTTCATGAGTTCCTTTACAAACACAACCAAAGCTGCGTTGGATGAAATCAGCGAGAAGCCTTTTTATTTTCAAAACCCCTTCTGTAATGTAGAACACTGAGTGTGACATACTTCATAATGACCGACACAATTTGTGGTACATGTGTTTTTGTACTGTCAGTGGGAAACTAATTTTCTGCCTATTCCCACTTAGTTATGCCGTCTCCCCCCCTCCTCGCCGCTCCCCACGTAAAATTAATTTATGCAGCTTAAACAATGACATTCACAGGCTTGTCACAGCCGCGGAGGCTTTTCAACTTTACACATGAACACACATGACAGCGGGGATTAGCGCTCGACATGACTCATACGACCAGCCACCGAGTGCGCCTCTCAGCAGCCATGTGATTTCAGGCATGACACTAAGTGATTGCTCAGACAACAGTACGACTGCACATAAAACTCCCACTGTTTGCCTCGGTCGACCTTTCCAGGGCTGCTTTTAGGTCTTTGGGCAGCTCGGCGTCTGATTCGTCGCTGCGGCTCTGGAATTCACCTTGAGGTGTTACTAAAACGGTCGGTTGGGGGGAGCGGGGGTGGCGAGACAAAAGGGTGACATTGTCAGTGAAATCAAAACGGCATCAGCAGAGGCGAGAGGTGGAAGAAGGGCGAGACGGCGGATGATGGCGAACGGCAACAAAGACAAATGCAAACTACAGGGGACGCCGGCCGACGATTGACGCCGAGATGGAGCGTGTTTGTGTCAGATCCAGTGACACGTGTACCTCAAACGGCGAAGAAAACGTGATGCTTTCCCTCGCCTGTCGAACCACACATCAAGGATGTTGCATTCTGCAGTCTAGTTACACGAGTACTTGCGTTCCCGGCGCGCCTGTCCTTATTTCCCCTCAACCGCAGACAGAGCCGATTTCAATATACTCCCTAATTCTGTAATAAAGAGCATATTTCATACATTTTGGCTTGTCATTTCTAAAGTGTGTCCTCAGATTGAAGAGTTCAAACCCAACGCGTGACTTATTGCAGACAAAAGTTGCTGGTTGTTAACGCCTTCAAAGGGAAAAAGGTCTCATGCCATTTTAAAAAGCAGCAGAGCAGAAGAACGTGCACATAAACAATTGCATGTGAGAACCGAATGTCAGAAAAATGTTCACCCTTATGGTAAAGGTGCTTCCGAACGCCGTTCCTACATGCTTTACCTCGTTGCTTTGCCACTGTGCCTCAGATAACCCCGGCTACCGATCATTAAGCTGCGCAAATGTGGATCCAGCTGCAGTTCTGGCCATCAAAATAACTTTTTTTACACTTGCAGCCAAGAAAGATGAAAGAGCAGTCTAATTTAATTATTAGGGCATGTAGCTCTATCTCTGTGTCCTCGGAGGACTTCAGTCAGCCGTACTGCGGAGACTGCATCACCCGGCTGTTATGTAACAGAGTTCACATTAAAGCTTAAGCAAGTTTCGGGGGGGAAAGAGGGAATATTCTGTTTTCAGTTTTATTTTCCTAGGGGGCAAGATGAAAGGAGAGCTAAATATAAGAGAAGAACGACGAAGAACTTGATGAACAAAGTGACAGGAAGCGAACATAACAAGGTTGGATATCTATGAAGAGCTTCTTAATGGCTGGTTCAGCTCCCTCTTTACTAGGGTTGTCACGATACTAACATTTCAAATTGGATACCGTTGCTAATTTGTCAACATTTTTAGTGTCTTAATTAGGGCAAAACAAACAAGCTGCAGAAGATCTAGAGTTCAACCCTCATTTAGAAAAACATCAGATTTAATGGGACAATATTACATGTTTTAATATTGAAATTGAGCTTTATGAGCTCTGTGCCATATTTTCATGAAATGAAATGAAAGAGGCCTATCCGTTTTGATAGCGATAAGTAAACAAACTCCATGGGTGAACTGTCTTTAATGTCTGTGAATCCCACATAAATCCAGGAAGGGACATTTTCCTTCTCGTGTAAAAAAATTGACAATCTGCCTTTGAGCAGCTAAGAAATATTTTTCCAGGTAACTTAAGAGCAGCAAATTTATAATCCCAAGTTAGAAACACCCAAGTCTTTCTAATGAGTCTCTTTGGGTTTTACTGTTGAGAAATCAGGTCACATTTTTGTTTTCAAGACACTAGAGCCCTGAAGCTGCTATATTGTACTAGATTGGTAGTACTGGAGTACATGCTCCAGTGGTAGGAGTTCATCCCACAATCGGTGGGTTGCCGGTTCGATCCCTGGTCACAACTGTATCTGCATTTTTTGAATCTTCGCAATGACTGCTCTAAGTTACTTTTTATATTAACAGCATGTTATATTTTTTTTTTTATTATTATTATTTTATCTACAACTACTACTCAGTGGTAGTTGTTATTGTATCTTGTCTCTATGCTGTAACTGCGAAGTAATTTCCCTGCTGGGATGAATAAAGTACATCTATCATCTATCCGCCTCTGTTGTGTCCTTGGGCTAAACACTTCATCTGCCTTGCCACCATCAGCATGAATGGGTGAATGACTGAAAGTAGTGCGAAGCACTTTGGGTACTTGAGAAGGCGCTACACAAGTACAGGTCATCCCCTGTCCTCTGTCTTTGTAGTTATTGAGTGAAGAATCGTAAAATAAGCATTTCATATTCACATCACCTGCTGATACAATAACCAGATAGTGGAAATGGACCTGCTGCAGCGAAATATCAGCATTTCTGCATAAAACATGACCACAAACTTCTGATCAATCCCACAACAGAGCGTACAGATTTCCATACTGGAGGAAACGGCGTTTGCTCAGCCGTAGCCTGATTCCACGTATTTGCGGTGATCGCGAAGTGCTCAGTCTTCATTTCCTGAACCTTGCAGTCAGTGGAGATCATGTCAGGCTCTGTCTTCCCAGCCTTTTGATAAGAAGGAAAATAAATCCAAATGTTCGTCTTTGTGATGGCCAAATAAATGGCAACACTCCTGTGTCGGTAACTCTTATTATGCATAATTTATTGTGTCATACAAACACAACAACACTTTAGTTTCAATAAAAACATTTATTAGTTGATTTGGATACATTTGTTCTAGTTATTAGTGTGCATATTTAGTTAACATATGTATTTATATCAACTTAAAGTTAATTTTATTTGCTTAACTCTTTGTTACCTTACCTGCCTTGGAGTTGTGAGACAAAAGATGGGGCCCAGGGCTCAGCAGGCTTAAATGCTGATTGGACTGAACCACTAGTTCCTGCTGGAAGGGGGAATTTATAGTTTTTTTGTTTAGATAAGTTTTGTATTTAAGTAAATATTAGTATTTAAAGTTTAATATTTTTGATTTTCATTTTTGGGTCTTTAGTTTGGCCAAACTTAGCTGTACTGTTATTTGTTTTGTGTTATTTGTAATTGTATTCTGTTTAGTTACCCTATCGTGTCTTAATTGGTCTGATCAGCCAGTATATAAACCCCTGTGTGTCATTTCTTTGTCAGGTCAGTTATTTTTGTTTTCATCCAGTTTGTTTACATTTTTTGCCTGAGTTCAGTTTTGTTTCTTTGCCCTCTTTTATGACCACAGTTTATCTTTTAGTCATTTGTAATCTTTGGGTTAAAATATTTTAAAAACTATTTTTCTATTATGTCTTTTACTCCTCCTGTTTTTAACTCAGTCCATCACAATCTTCAACATGATGGTTGAATCTCTCCGTCTTACATTTTCGTAGCTTCCTCCGGTGCTTTCCGTTCATGCCCACGTCCCAGAACCATCTGGACCTCAGAACATCTTGCGTAGTTATAAAATGGAGGCCGACAGATGGCAGATTTTTTTTATAATTTTTTTTATTCATTTTTGGAACATTTTGAGTAGATTCTGAATCGTAGTGAATCAATTCTTTTGGCACACCCCTACTATCCATCCTAACCCTGGTTTAAACTTTAGTAGGACTTTTCCTCTGACCTGATCTCTTCCTTAGTCTTTATGATGGTTCCTCTAAGGCCTTTCACCAAACAACTGAGATAAAACAACACACTGGAGAACTCTGTGTACTAATTACGTGACGTTTAAAGACAATTGGTTACACTAGTTGTATTTGAGGATATCAAAGTAAACAGGCTTTCCCTTCACAACGATGCTCCACTTTGTGTTAGAGACGTAAAGCTGAGCCTGTTTGCACACCATAGACCGTATAACAGTGCTATGATGACAGAGAGCAAACTACTGCGACCGACAACACACAGACACACACTCAGCACACACTCAGGTGCACAGCAAGGGGAGGGTGGACTGGATCACAGAGAGGGAGGCTGGACCAGAGCAGCCTGAGAGCGAGGGAGGGGAATAAACAGAGAGCTCCATCGCTCCGGCCACCAGTCTGAGAAAGAGAGCAACCACCGCCTCAGATGTTTCAGCCCAGAGAGGCGACTTAAGCCCGGCTTCACAGAACTGTTCGAGGATCACTCTGGAGCGCGGCCAGTTGGGGATTTTAAACCTACGGCTTGCTTCTCTGAGAAAGAGCCTGGATGGCACACTCTGACTGATTCAGAAGAAGAGCTGAGTAGTTTTAATTCCTGCACAGGGAGCAACATGCATATCCTGCAGCCGTACTGCATTAACAGGTTGGTACGGAGGACAGAGTTCATGGTGGCACCTTCATGTAGTTTCAGTAGGTTCAGCATGTAGTTTCTGTTTTGATCATAGTGGTCACCATGTTACATTTGCAAATCCAGTTAGTCGGTCAAGGAATTTCTCAAACATAATAACTTTTGATCAGCTAATAATTGAAGAGACATTAAACAGCTGCTCAATACCAACACACAGAATCTTCAGACCGACAGTGGGTTGTTTTGCTTTTGATGATTGTGCAGGAGGCAGCAGGCATGTGATTCTCTAAACCCTGTTTGCTAAATAAAGAGTCTGCTGTTAAAATTCCCAGGATACAACACTTTCTGAGCAGCTTTCAGCCTCCAGGCTTTGATTTCAAGTTCAGCCTCTATTGCATTTGTTGGTGAGTTTTATAAATGTTTCCACATTTCAATATGAATAATAAGTATGTACTCTGACTATATTGCACCTTCAATGCTAATTTAATTGCTACGCCTTCACTAACTATGAAATAATCATAAGATTGAAATACATTGTTATCATTATTGAGCAAATTGTTATTGACTACATGTTATCATGCTTGTGGCGCCCCTATTGGTTAAAGTTGCATTTTAATAATGCTTGAAACGCGTCCTGTAGATTCTGGAATCGTACTGCCTCTGGCCGGTCGTCTGGTTCCAGCTCGTAACCACGGCGTCGCCTCCGGTTCCACACCGGACAGCCAGCTCTCCTGGAGCTCTGCTGCTGTCACTTCTGCTCCGGTTGCAAAAACATGACCTGATTGAATTTAACTGAGAGATTTTTTTTCCCCTCATATGTCTGTACTTCAGCTCACTTTCCTCAGAAATGCGATTGTGGCGTCTTCCCACCGCGGTACAAACCGAGCATGTTGCGTCGTAATTAAACCTACAATGCACCCGCTCCACCGTGAAGAAGCAAGAAAAGGAAAATGTCAGGAAAAATTAGTTTTTTTCTGGTTGGAGAAGGAGATGGGATTTGACAGCAAGTGAGAGGAGCCAATGGGAGAGGGAGGCTGGTGTTATCTAATGCTGCTGATGAGAGGGGGGCGAGGGGTTCAAGGGCAGCTGCAAAATAGGAAAACAGAATGAAATGAGGGGGAGATTTGGTGTGGAAGCATAGATTTGGAGGCGTAGATGGGAAAGGAGATGTATGTCCAGCAGGCGGCCATGTGTGGATTGGCTGGTGCTGACCTCTCCCTGGAAGCGCCAGGAAAGAGGAAACATAGAGAATCACAGAACAAGACAGGAGGCAGTAAAGAGATTACTAAAGGAATTATCTTTATCCTGGAAAATCTGCATGTGCCGACTAGCCGTGCATGTGTTCATCCATTGATATGATTTACTCAGTTCTGAGTAATCCCCAAAAAAAACACTGAAATGATGGAGTGGCCTGTCCTCAGGATACCTGGAGATGAAGTGGAATGAGATGTAGGATTTACCTGGACTGGAACACAATTTTGTGTTCCAGTCCAGGTAAATATTATACACACTCTGATATCCTCTGGGAACCACCGCCACAGCAGAAAGCGCTGTGTTGTTTTCCTTGTTATAAAACAAGGAAAACAACTGATAAAGAGGAAAAGTATCAGGACTAGATCAAAAAAGATAAATATAATAGAGGTGAAATGATCCATCCTGCTCATGGGATGAGATTTGATCAGTTTTAGTATTCTTTCCTGATTCCAACTGAATAATCTAGAAAACTATCAGAGTTAAATGAATTCAATTCAAATTCAAAAATACTTTTTTGATGCCAAATGGAAATTAAAAGGTTTCCCTTATCTTAGGTGTAGGACCAGGCGTAGTGTATCATTTATTATTTATCGTGATAGATTTTGTATCGTGATAATATTTTTTATTTATAGTTTTAACTATTAATGCCAATTAATGACGTTTAAAACCCCACAAAACTATCAGTACTGTAGCGATTGTTAGGTTTACTGTTTCCTCCACTGTCCAATGAGAGCATCAATAAATATCAATACATTTGAAAATATGACTAAATGCAGTTACTGTGTGTAGTTTAGTGAGCTAAAGGAGTAGTTCTTATTGTCAATATTATTGTTTTCACAGTAGTGCCACAAAATACTGTGATAAAACTACTGAAGTCCATGTCGCCCAGCCCTGGACCCATCGTGCTAGCTTAGCTTACACGTCCTTCACCAGAACTAGTTATGTTGGCAACAGCTGGACTGGAAAAATGTTGCTGTTTTAATATGTGGCGTTTATGATGAAATGACCCGTCTCAGGGCCAGGAAGCAGAACATTTGTGCTTCGTGATCATCTGTCTTTCTTATATTCAAAAGTATTGCTATTAGCTAACTGGTTCTAACTTTTGCCTACCCCATAAGTTTCACAGTAAATATAAAAACTGTTTTGTTTTCTAAATCTTATTCGTCTGCAAAAATATTTACTATGGCTTCCCTAAATATGAGCTTGTTTGTCAAGATTAAATGTTAATGGTGTGTTTATGGAGAGCCTAAGCAGAGTGTAATAATTTATTGACGGAGGACAGTTGCTACTAATTCCTGTTGTTACTAAATGAATCTTTTAGACTCAATATTGTTTTGGGTCATGTGATAAATTGACCCAGTTGTTAACCCCCTCCTCCCCACTGTCCAAACCGGTACCAATCGAGTCAATATCCCAACAATAAAACCTCGTTCATATAAACCTTTTCCTGATTGTCTGTCCTTTTCTGTGCGCTTTCAAGGATTTAGATGCTGAGGATTAAGAAGCGCTGCCGACTTTTGCTGTTATTTTTGTGGAATCCCTTTTGCCCACTCATCTCTCTTTCAGTGGCAGGAATTTCCAGCTTCCAGCTGCGAATGATTGAATTGAAGTGACATTGGGGTGGGGATAAAAATTGGTTGGCTTGATAATTTAGGGTTGGGCCTGCGGCAGCATCCTGTAAATCTGAACAGCTCACTGAATGTGATATTATTAGACCAAAGTAACTCCAGGAGGGAGAGAGTTTTTTTGTTTTTTGGATGTTTTTCTCCTCATACTCTCGCATTTGGACTTTCAAGCCCTGAAACTGTTCTTTATGTACAGTTGAAACCAGAAGTTTGTATATACTGGATTAAAAAAGATACTTGGATAAATTTGACCAAACCTCTCCTGCTTTAGGTCAGCTGGAATTACCCGAATTATTACTATTTGCTAAAGGAATCAATAATAGGAGACAGGATATGCCAGATTTATTCATTAAAGTTTTCAAGATTAGACGTTCACATACATCTCTCGGTATTTGGTAGCATTGCCTTTGAACTACATGAATGTTAGGTCAAATGTTTTGGGTTTCTTTCCACAAAATTCTCCCAAATGTTTGCTGGAGTTCTGGTCCATTCCTCCTGATGGAACCGGTGGAACTGAGTCGGGTTTGTAGGCCACCTTGCTACCACGTGCCTTTTCAGACCTGCCTACAAAATCCCTATAAGACTGAGATCAGGGCTTTGTGATGTCGCACCAGAACTTTGACTTTTTTTTTTAAAACTTTGGAACCACTTTGACTGTTTGCTTTGAGTGATTGTCCTTTGTCCAATTACATCCAAGCTTGAACTTTCTTTCTTTAGCGTTAATATTCCCTCATAATGTTCTATCCTTTTAGTGCCATCTATTTTCTGAAGTGCACCAGATCCTCCTGCAGCAAAACATAACACAACATGATTCTGCCGCCCCTGTGCTTCATAGTTGGGATGAAGTTCCCAGACTTACAAGTATCCCACCTTTTCCTCATTATGGCCAAACAGTTGCAATTTAGTTTCACCAGAACACAGAACATGTCTCCAGTAAGGTTGTCCCAATCCAATATGGATATCGGAAATCAGTCCGTTTCATTGTTTCTATCCAACAGTGCTTGTATCCCATACACAGACCCAATGGTTAAAAATAAATAGGTCAATTGTTCTCATACTTATTGCTGTTGACTTTTGTTTTCTGTTTGAGTAATATCACTTGATCAAGCCTTTTATAACATTCCACACTAAAAAAAAAGTATTAAAATTACGTATGATTTGTGCTGATATTGAATTGGGTCAATATCTGTATCAGTTGATATGCGAAGCTGCAATATTGGTATTGTATCAGAAGTGAAAAACCGGTATCTGGCATTTTATGTTTTGTGTGAAACATTAAAAGGCCTCTCCTCCTTACTGAGTGACGTTCAGCCCACATTAGTACAGCACACGTTTCACTCCGGATAATGACGCTGTCTCACTGTGCTACAGTAGCATCTTCACTTTGTTCTGTGATTGACCTGCATATTTTGGATCAAAACCCTTTCAACTCTGGCACTCAGAACCCGCCTCCTTCCTGAGCGGTCTGACGGTTGGACATTCCCATCATATCTATAGAGGCGTGTAATGTTTTTGAACAGATGAACGAGGCAACCTCAAGCATCTGGAAATTGTTCCCAATTCGCTTCCTGATATCCTGGCTGATTTCTTTTGGCTTTCCCGTCACGTCCAACTAGACAGCAGCGTGTTCGAGGTGTGGCCGTGAAATACGTCCACAGGTGTTCCTCTGATTGATGTATCAATTAACCTATCAGACGTCTCCAAAGCCATGTTATTTTGTTTTTGCTATTATTACTGATCACTATGATGTTGCTGTTTTCCACCAGATGGCCAGATGTGCCGAAGAGAAAGAGGAAAAACAGCCAGTGCTCCCTGAAGAGCATGTCTGGTAAGGATTGTTAATCTCTTCCTCCCTCATTTGGCTCATGTTGTCACCTCCAAACAGCAGAACGAGCAAAACCGAGCACAATTCAAAACAGGTTCCCGCTGAGAAGCTCAGGCTGGAGGATTTAGCCAGTCAGTGACTCCACAGCTGGCTCTCCTGAGCTCTGAGTGGTTTCCTCTTTTGTATTAAAGTAATAATCCCCTCTTCACTACTTTCCATTTCCTCTCTGAGGCTCTGTTGGACAGAGTCACCCACCGAAGTGTGATGACCTTCTCAGAGCTGGTGATAGGAACATGAAGGCTCGGAGTTTAAGTGCACAACTAAGTGAAGTTTTGTCATTTATAACAGAAGAAATAAATACAGGGACATGCAGTGTCTCATGTTTTTGTACCACTCAGTGGGTCAGAAAGTAATTGATCCCTGACTGAAAAATGGCCTATAATCATCAGCTTTTTATTTGCATGGTATTAAGCTTAACAATTTTATTGTTTATTTTATTTGTGTAAAGTGTGAAACGTAAGACGCATACAGAAAGGAGCAGGGCGAAATAAGTTTATTCTTCTGCCTACGTCCTTTTCAAATAAATAGTTTTTAAACTACATATTGCATTTGCATTGTGAATGTGAATATGTTAGAAATAAATCATCTCAATCTCAACAGCAACAAAAAAGTTATAGACGATTAAAATTTTTTTGTTGACTAAAACGATCAGCTGCAACTGTTGAAAGCTCAGAGTTATATTCACATATAACTCATTTAAATGAATGTGCTATCTTTTTAAACTAATGGTCATTTTTTCATTTTAAAGCAGAGACAGAATGTTTAAAGAACTGACATTTTAAGCTGCCTTTAGCAACTTATATAAGAGCTAGCATTACCAGAGAATAGACTCTTACTCTCCTTCCATAAGGCAGCAGACATTTCTAAATCCAGCATGTTTCATAAGAGTTTGAGAGCAGCTATCCTGTAATTTGTTTGGCCTTTCTGTTATCTGCTGAGATGCTTTCTCTCTCCCCCTGCAACTGAGTTTATTTGTGAAGCACATTTCAGCACCAACGCAGTTCAAAGTGCTTTATATGATCAAAACATCGCACTGTGACCAACTCTAAAGCAAGCAAATAAACATTACATTTTGTCAAATGTCATCATTAAAAATCAACAAATATGTTGATCAATGTTCTAGTTATTATTAATAAAAGGCAACTCTAAACAGGTGGGACTTTAACATTGATTTAAAGAAACTCAGTGTTGCGACAGTCTTTCAGTTTTCTGGAAGTTTGTTCCAGATTTGAGGCGATTTATATCCTGACATCTCTGAGCTCGTTTTCAGATTTCATTTTCAAATCCTCACCTGGTGCTGAAAAGCTCTGAGTTTAAGTCCGCTTCCCTCAGTAACTCTGATCACACTGAAGAGTGTTGTTGCTATCTAAACCGTGTAGGGCTGAGGAACGTTCTGCTCAGGGTTGGCCCAGTTCATCCCTGTCATGTTTCTGGAGGCATCTCTGTTTGTAGCATTAGATCAGAAATATACTGTTGACTTACATATGAGGACATGGATGTTAAGAAAATAAGACTTCTCAGTACATGACCTATTACACTGTCTTTAACAAAAGATAAGGTAACCACAGAAACGGTGTATGAAAAACACACACCCTTCGCTGTAGAAACAACCTTAGCTGCAATAATTAAAAAAAAAAAAAAAAAAATATATATATATATATATATATATATATATATATATATATACTGTATATATATTTCTGGTGACCTTAATCATCTTTCACACTTTTATATGGGGAAAAAATGGGTTCGATCTTTAATTTTCTACAATTTTCAGATAGTGACTCGGCCATCACAGCATTAATGCATTAACACACCGGTGTCAAGAGTTTACTGTCATCTCCATTACTGCTTGTTAATGAAGTCATGTGGCTACAAACCAGGCCATAATCATCAGTTCCACCAATCTGCCATGAAGGGATGTTACTGACATGCTGTCTGTTGTTTTTGCTGCACATATTCTTTTACTTTTAGTTATTTGGTCAACTTTGCAACCAAGAGAGAGCTTTGATATTATTTTGAAAGAAAAATAAACCGAGACCTTTTTTCTAGCAACCCTTCCAAGTAAGCCAAATCAGTTCAGCGTTATTCTAACTGCACTGTGGTGAACTTTGGCATTTAGCATGCTAACTGAGGCCTGTAGAGTCTGATCAGCAGCAGGGATGTTTTATTTTTTTCTGAGCACTCCAGCAGCTGAACTCAGTTTGAACTTTCTGGTTGGCTGTCCTCAATGCTTTCCACTAGAGTGTAGCCTGTAGCTTATAGCAGCTAGCTGACTGCTAACCATAGAATTCTTGTATAAACGGTAAATACCGTTTATTTACGGTACGTTCTATAGCTACGTTGTTCTCTGCAACGTAGCTGCAGTTCAGGGTGGCACAACGCAAAAAAATGAAAGGCATAAGATAAAAATAAACAAATATTCAAGTGACATCTCAAGAAATGAGCCAGAAAGCAAAACAGAGATGACAGTAATGGGCCAAGAAGTAAATCTGAGGTGATTTTCATACCTGATAGTCTGGTAGACCAATTGGGGACCAAAGTTAAAACATTTGTTCCATTTTCAGCCAGTGTGGTTCTCTTTCACACTTTGTCAAACAAACCAAACTCATTGAAAAACCTGTTCCCTCCCTCACCTGTGGGGGCGCTTCACCAAGACCCACCAAAGGAATCAACTGAAAAACCTCAGAAGAAGACATTGAGCACAACTTCCTTCTTAGTGAAATGTAAAGAAAAACAAAGTGGCTTCAGCTTTTAGCGCTTGTATGATTTCTCTTTTGTCTTCGGTAAAAGACCACGAGTCATTTCTCCCACCAGTGCTGTACTAAGGCGTTTTGTTATGGTTGTATTTACCCAGAATGCCTTGCGCTATAGTTTGCTTCGTGCTTTTAGGGCGGCTTCCAAAAGCAGGCACTGGAACATAAGAACCGCCCCAGAATTCACTTCAACCAAACTGAGACCTGGGTTTATAGGCGGACCAGAGTTCGCCCTTTTGGTCCGCATCAGAGTTCGATTACACATTCACACCTCCACAAACCAACCGGACTGTCTTGGGAAATGAACTAGGATTTGATTAAAGCAAACCAAACAGCTGGTGTGAATGAACTATGTGTCTCCCATCATAAACATACAATAAATCTGACTTATATTGATCTACATGAATTGCCTGGATTTAACTCATGGTTTACAGCAAAGACCTACAGGCTAACCTTTGAGACTGTTTGCAAACCAACATCTTGCTTTGAATAAAACTATAACAGTAATAAAACTAACACTTATAATCAACAGCCGGTTGTCAGCCGAACAAAAGGTTTTAGATGGACCTCTGCTACTCTTGACTGACGGTATAATATGTCATGTGTTCTTTGTAGTTTTGGTAAATCCCCTTTTATTCTTAAAAATGAGAACTTTTCTTCCTGGATTGTTGTCTCCTCTGCTTTCCAGGTTTTGATAATAAAACTACATTCTCAGCAGACCAAATCATTCACATGTCTTCTATTAAAAATGATACCAGCAGTTACAGAGTTACAAATAGCCACTTTTGACCCAAGAACCCTGTGTAGGTGGTTTCATTGTGTGTCCTAAGATTGTTGGTGGTGTTTATTATTTTTAAAGCAGTGTCTCACTGCGTGGAAATGAGTATTAAAGTCTCTCTGCCACAATAGATCTGTAGAGGTTACAATCCAAGGAGCAGATCGCCTTAGATCATTTAAGGCAGAGCTTAGGGGATCAAAGGAGAACAGAAAAACATTTATGAGAGAAAAGATTGAGAGCAAAAGAATATTTCAGGAATCCTTGAAGCCTGAACCTCCTGAGCTTGCATGACAACGGCCCCCCGTGGAAAAACAATGCCATTCTTGTGCATGTTCAACCCTATATCACAGTCTCTTGGGGCCCCTGTGTACAGGTGCTTCACAGAGGCCCCTGTGATAACGCTCAGCCCCTTCCCTCCTCCTCTCCTTCTCCCCCAATCCTCATCCTCAATCTCACTCTTCACCATCCACCCGTTCCTCCCTCGTTTGCACTCTTTGTCACCCCGTCCTGTCTCACTCTTCATCCTCCTCCTCCTCTCCTATAGCTCTTAGCGTCTCTGTTCCAGGGTACATCCCCAGCTACCTGGAGAAGGACGAGCCGTGCGTGGTGTGTGGGGACAAGGCCACCGGCTACCACTACCGCTGCATAACCTGCGAAGGCTGCAAGGTACGCCGCTGGAGTTCAGGGCTGGGCCACAACACTGCATCACTTCTTCAACCGCTACACAGCTTACATGTCATGTTACAGCCACAAATTTTAAATATTGATACTTTGTTTAATAGAAAATAACAAAGTAGTGTGTTTTTTTTTTTAAAATGGGGACAAAAATGGTATGTTGTTTTGGAAATAAAAAATGGGACACGCGTTCAGTGCCTCTAAATCAATAATCTGTCTCTGCCACCATTAAATTTTCCAGACTTACTACTGATTCCCAATCGGATTTATGTCTGGACTTTGACTGGGTCAGTCAAGCACTCAAATTTGTTTCGATCTAAGTGGGGCTGCAACTTACGATTTTTTTAATAATGGGTTATTCTGTAACGGGTTTTACAAACTCCTTTCATTCAACTCCTTGTGTTCTGCCTATAAGGTCAGGTTACAGTAAGCTAACATAACTCAGGTCAAACTGTCTGTATTTTCTTGCGAAAGTTTATGGAAGATGTCCACTAATGTCATTGCTTGATAACTTGATCACTCCACCGCCTCCACAAACACCATGTGATGAGATCAAGGAGCAAAAAGAACGCTTAAGTGATAAATTAAATGTTCTGGTTGAGGGGCCAGGTTAGATTAGTGAAGCTGAATCTTAAACTCTCTGGACCAGGTTCTTTGACCAAACTGGAGATTTTTGACGATGGTAATGGAGCGGTGATAATTCAGTCCTGCTTTAAAGTCAATGTCATAAAAGATAGTAGGTGAAATTGCATCATTGTGACACAATAGATTGTTTCATATGGAAAATAATTTCAAGCAATTTCAGCAAAAGGCGGTTGGTTACATATAGTCAGATATCGTCCATCAGACATATTTTCTAACCAATATGCATATAATGATCCATCCAACTCAGGAGACCAGGTGATACGAAACATTATGGGGACACCTAAGGCTTCCAAACATTTTATTTTCACAAAATAACTTTCACTAATTGATAAACATAGCTTAAAAACTTTGCCATCTTCTTAGAATACTGTAGTTCGGGCTGAAATACCCAATTCATTGTCTCTGTTTATTGCTTGTCTAATTCGTAGATGACCTCAATGCTATGAGACATTAAAATGCCTCCATTTTGTGCTTTTCTTTTTACACAAACAACTTAAAGGTATTATGAATCTGTGTTTTAAAGACTCTCTGTCTAGTGTTGAATTATCCAGCTCAGGTTTGAACTGGAGAAAGTGGAATAAACAGCAGACTATGAAATAGCCCTTTAAATGTTGTGCCACTGGTGGAATTTATTGGTTTGTTGTTTAGCGTAAAGAAAGCCGAGAAGCAGAAACAAACAACAAATAGCCCGAGGTCAGGAGTTGAACCAGGACAGCTATAGCCTCCTCACATGGGGCGCCAAGCGGCACGAAGCCACGACTCAGATCCTAACTTTACCTTCATTAGATCCAATTTTAGATCCTGTCTGTCACTCTGTCAACATTTTATTTTTCTGCCATATGCGTTAAATGATGCCAGATAAACAGGCTTGCTTAATGCTATGGTCAGCCAACTGGTAAAAATGATGCTTCTGTTAGCTTCATGCTAGCCTGGTAAAAACCATCCATTTATTCTACACAGGGTCTGGACTCCCAGCTATTGAGAAACAGTCGTTTGCTGGAGGCGTGGACTCTGTTGATTTTCTTTTTTTTCTTTTTTTAAGAATTTGTCTTGGAACCAGTTGCCTTTATTTGACAGTAGTCTGACAGGAAGGGGACAAAGGAATCCAGGAAAGGAACTGTAGCCTCCGTATGCGTGGCGCCTGCTTTAGCCACTGCGCCACACGACTCCCCGACTCTCGGTTTTAAAAGCATTGATCTGATTTTACCCAATCACTAACTTTTGGCTGGGCATCAGCCCAATGAAGCTTAGTGGAAATTGCGTATGTTGTAAACAACCTTGTAGGGCCATGACAGCAAAACGTCTGAAACATTCCTTTTGCTCCAACTTTAATTTCTCAATATTTGGAAGTGTGTCCAACACGGACTGAACTTTGTTCATTTCCTCGAGACTACAATGCTAAAACAATGTCGAAAATGAACGTCATTGTTCATAACTCCTCCTGTTTGCTGAATGACTCGATTGAAATTCAACCGGAGAAATTGAGCTCAGTGGGAGAAATTCCAGACGGAGCAGAGATGAGAAGCAAGCGAAATGGGCCAGAGTAGTTCTCTGCAGGGAATTTAAAAACTGCTTCCTTTTATACTTCAAAATAAGAGTCTAAAACATGGCTACAAATGTGCGTAATGCTTTAAGCACTCATTTTTAAAATGAGGTTTTTCTAGTAGGAGCTCTGACTAGCCCCTTTATAAAAACATTTTGTAGAGTGATGGGATGTTTACTGTCTCATTCTGTCCCTCCTTACAGGGTTTCTTCCGCAGGACAATCCAGAAAAATCTCCATCCTTCTTACACCTGTAAATATGAAGGCTGCTGCATCATTGACAAGATCACCCGCAATCAGTGCCAGCTGTGCAGATTCAAGAAGTGCATCTCTGTGGGCATGGCCATGGACTGTGAGTCATCCCAAACCTCTGACTTAGTATCTCTAAAACTGAAGGCGTACAATGGGGTAGTAGTTAGCTGCTAGCTACAACACTGAGCAGTTGCCACACCAAGCTGCTAGCTAACTACCACACTGTGCAGCTAGCTCAATGAACAGCTAGCTAGCTACCAAACCGAGCTGCTGGCTAACTACCACACTTTGCAGCTAGCTCAATGAACAGCTAGCTAGCTACCAAACCGAGCTGCTTGCTAACTACCACACTGAGCTACTAGCTAGGTACTACACTGAGCAGCTAGCTCACTGATTAGCTAGCTGGCCACCATTCTGAGCTGCTATCTAGCTACCACACAGAGCAACTAGCTAGCTACCTCACAGTTAGCTATCTACCTGACCGAGCAGCTAGGTTGCGGTCCTTTCGGTCCTGTTGATAAGATAATTTCAGGACACTTTGTAAAAAGCCAAACTCAGAATTTTTACCATGTAGTTACACTCAAGTCTACATCTCTATATGAAACCACTAACCCATTAACTCCACCCATTCTGTCTCACAGTGGTGCTGGACGACAGCAAGCGTGTGGCCAAGCGGCGCCTCATCGAAGAGAACCGAGAGCGGAGGAAGCGGGAAGAGATGGTGCGGACGCTGCAGATGAGGCCGGAGCCAGACAGCGCAGAGTGGGAGCTGATTAGGATGGTGACTGAGGCGCACCGGAACACCAACGCCCAGGGCTCCAGCTGGAAACAGAAGCGCAAATTTCTGGTAATTTGTAACTTTGAAGGGAAACAATTTATTGCTAGAGTTTCAGGGCCGCCACACGTGGTGAAAACTTGCTGTACAACTCTGTTTGTAAAGTTTTCACTTTCCATCGCTGATTTTAGCGGATTGGGCAAAAAAGAGAGCTAAGATGAATTTACAGAAATTTAAGCCAATTTTTAAAATTCACTCAATTATTGGGAATGTTTTACCAAATCAAAGGAGGAAAGGAACTTCTGCTCAATCAAGTGTTGTTAAACCACAGGAACAGAATTCAAAATTTTTAAGTTAATAATTGCCTTCTTTAATATCCACATAAAGTCTATACATACACAATGACTTAGAACAATTATTGACAGAAACTAAATTTTTAGTTAAATTCTTATCACAATGTCAGATTGTTTTTACCAAATTTAAGCAGCTAAATGTGTTAGTAAATCGTTATTACACCGTGCAAACTAACATGCTTTATCAAAATTTGAAAACTTTCCAAAGGTCCTTCTTATTGTACCAAAATAGTAAAGTGAAAGACTAAGCTTCGAGAAAAGGTTCCACTCATTAAAACCCAGCTATAAAATTTTGAATATACTGTGGTAATCAATGGATACCTTCATACACTGAGTTTAGAAAATGATGGTTACCAAGCAACCATTTAATACAGAAGCAAGCAGTTTTACACTTGAATACGTTTGTGTGCAGCGATTTAAAAAGGGAAGGACATTCAGGTCTGAAGAACACGCTGTGTGTGGGAGAAGCAGCCGCAGCACAATGGCTGCTGCTGCTTCACCACCTCAAAGCTGCTTCACTTCAGAACGACCCTGATCTCTGCAAACAAAACTTTGGAAAAATGCTTGGGGAAAAAAAAAGTCCTTATTGAACATGTTTGAATTTTCAAAAGAGTGCATGCATGAGTTTTTATATGTTTTCACCAAACAAGATGAAAAAAAAATTCATTCATTCATTTTCTAAAGCAATTCAGCAGTTTAAATGAGGAGTCAGTATTTTAAATGACATTTTTAAAAGTCCAACCAAGGACTTTTATAATTTGCACAAATTTGCAAAATATCTTTTGACTAGAAACCCTTTGTCCAAAACAACAGTTGCATTGTTTTTAACATGTAACATTGTCCTTGATTAAGTAAGCTTAAATAAATAATTTACTACAGCTTTATCGCCTTACTTTGTAGAATCAGGTGATTACTAAAATATCCCTTCAGTGACTCTAAAAGTCCATGATTATACATGTAAGAGTTTCTTGCATATTACATCAACCATCACGTGTTGAAATATCTTATCTGTTTTAGGGGGTTTTGTGCAAATGACTGATTTTTTTGTTAGTCGATTTACGAAATTGAGCTTAAATCTGCTTCATTTATTGTCAGCAAAACTCAGCATGTGTACTATACACTCGTATATCCTGTGTGGGTTTTACATCCACAGCTTATTGAGCAGACAAAGCGCATTTTAGTCCAAGGTTTTCTCTTCTTTCTCCTGCCGCATTGACTGCTGACCGCGTCGTTGTGCTGTTTGCAGGCGGACGACATCGGCCACGGTCAGCTGATGCTCACTTCAGACGGAGATAAGGTCGACCTGGAGGTCTTCAGTGAGTTCACCAAGATCATGACCCCTGCCATCACGCGCGTTGTTGACTTTGCCAAGAAACTGCCCATGTTTTCAGAGGTTGGTAGGAAAGGACGCTAAATCTTGTTTTACATGAAACAATTTATGATGCGGTCTTTTTCCGTCCCGTGTTCAAACATGCCACTTCAGTTACGTAAACGCTGGTTGTTAAATCAGAACTAAACAAGCCAAAGTAGGTGTTTCACTAACAAGAGTTGCATTTATTGCCATCGTACATGTAATAACAGCCTTACAAAAGTTTTACCTGCAAAGTAAAAGAAGAAAAATTACGTTTTTCAAATATTTTTGCAGATAAAAGTCAGAAAATGTAGCATGCAGTTGTTACTAGCTCCCTTTAGATTGATATCCACAAATCCGACATCGTTGGAAGCATTTCACATCATCATGAAGTTCTACTCAGAATGTTTCACTTGTGATCCTGTTGCTGCCACTTTCTTAAATCTGTTGCATTATGACTTGATGTGAAATATGCAATACAATACAATGAAATGTACAATACAATAGGCCTTTCCAGCGCTATCACTGTTGGGGCCTAGCTAGCAGACTGGGAGCGGGTCCATACACACCATTCCCACATAAACTCACAAATTTATACCACACTTTTCTGATTTTAATTCTAACAAAATTTGTTGACCTTGCTTTTACTGTCTTCTTGCAAGTTTCTATGAAAGTTTTGTACTATTAAAAGCAGTAACCTTGAATTCCTGTGCACCTGCCAGCTGCCTTGTGAAGACCAGATCATCCTGCTGAAGGGTTGCTGCATGGAGATCATGTCACTGCGCGCCGCCGTGCGCTACGACCCCGAAAGCGAAACGTTGACGCTCAGCGGTGAGATGGCCGTAAAACGCGAGCACTTGAAAAACGGCGGGCTTGGGGTTGTTTCGGACGCCATATTTGACCTGGGCAAAAGCCTGGCACAGTTCAACTTGGACGACTCCGAGGTGGCACTGATGCAAGCGGTGCTGCTCATGAGCTCAGGTGAGGCAGCATCACCTTTTCTAGGAAGAGCTACTTGAACTGGCTGCAGTAAACATGTCTTATTACTGGTTCTTCTTTCTGCATTGGCTTCAGATCGGTCGGGTCTGATGAGCATGGAGAAGATCGAGCGGTGCCAGGAGGCCTTCCTGCTGGCGTTCGAGCACTACATCAACTACCGAAAGCACAACATTCCCCACTTCTGGCCAAAGCTCTTGATGAAGGTCACGGACCTGCGGATGATCGGCGCCTGCCACGCCAGTCGCTTCCTCCACATGAAGGTCGAGTGTCCAAACGAACTCTTCCCCCCACTCTTCCTGGAAGTCTTCGAGGACCAGGAAGTGTGACATCGCGCCCGCCGCTTCGGGTTTGGCGGTAAAGGAAGTATCGGCCATGGATGAACATTATAGGAAAGACTGGATTTTGTTTTCATTTGTGAGAACGTGCCCTGTACATTTTTCTGTTTATTTGCCCATTTCTGTCAAACACAAGACTTGACTTTCTGCCACCAGCAAAATCTCATCAGCATCATGAAACAGAACCCCAGGTGTTCTACAGCTGGTAGTTTTTCAACACTATGCCATAAACCTGCATCTATATGCAAATCCAAATTGCATCTATGAGGAGGGCTGGACTGGTGCCACACCTAATACAAACTGAGGGGCTTTGCTAGCGGCACACCTTCGTGAAATCTCAAGCACATGTCTTCGAGGGTTTTTTCTTGTCCTGGACCTGACAACTGGCACTTCTGACAATCCCAGCAACCATCCCGCTGAACTCCCACCTCCCCAATATCTCCAAGAGCAAAAGCTTCCACTTTCAACCCACTGTGGCCCTGAGAGTGTTCGTCAACCTACCTCTGTCACTCAAACCTTCACACTGAGAAACACACTCACAGAATGTATGTGCACAAAAAACCCACCCCAACACTGTTACCTCATTTCTTGTCAAATGTATTTCTTTATTTATATTTGGTGGGGAGGGAGGGGCCAGATGTAGTTCAGTTAGAGGATATGGAGCCATGCACCCCACAGTTACCCATATGCTACTGGCAACTGCTGAGAGAACAACTTTGTGTAAAACACTAATCTACAAAGCATTATTTGTACTACAAGTCTTATAGCCGAGGACTCTACAGCAATCACCGTGCGTCACTAGATGTGATGAACATCACAGTGCGTTCTGTAAGCACTAAACTGTGAGTATGTATGGAGTCAGTCTTGGCAAATAAAGCTTTTTGAATAGCGAACAGCTGCAAAGTGCAGAAACTCAACATCGCTGTTCACAACTCCTTCCTCTGTTCTCTGATCGGCCCTGTTGTAATTCACCCTGAGAAATCAAAGCCAATGGGAGAAATCTCTGAGTGGAGATGAGAATTGAGCGGAAATGAGTAGGAAGCCAACGGCCAGTCTGGTGCCTCTTCGGTCTTTTGGGCTTTACTTGCAAAGGTTGTCGGATCATAGTTGCATATTTTTAGGGGTACGAACAAATTTGTCTATATCTGTATATCCCAATTGGCAAAATTTAGGATTTCCAAGCAAATAATCTGAATAAATATTTGGCCTATTTGTCTTAAACTTTTGAGATCTAGCTCCTTTATTCTCATCGATGAAATATTTAAACAATCACAATAACCCATGGAGAGCTTTGTCTTTTTTTCTACACATTTCTATGTGGTAATTACAGCTTATGTGTGACTTTTGCTAGTAATTTTGATAACTTTCTCACTTTGGCTGTTTTTGGTTAATTTTTAAGATTTTATCAAATTTTATTGACACAAATCTCGTTCCATTATTTATTATCACAGTCAGGCTGTCTGTCGTGTTCCAGTAAAGAAAATATGTAAAATTAATTAATTAATATGCAATTTTTCCCCAACTTTAAAACATAGCACAGTGCTTTATAACCATCATTATTATTATATGTTTTTAGAAGAAGCCAAGAATTGATCAATTTATACATAGCTTCATAAAGAACTACTAAAGCTTCACTAGTTGGTTGTGAAGTAGCTATGGTTACAATGATTGTCTGCTGATTTCCAACGTGACTGATTAGCAGTTGTTAGCTGTTTTGCTAGTATTTCCTGCAGTGTGGTCTTCAGGTCATTACTTACGGCTCTGACTAGATTTCTCGAGCTCCGTTTCCAAGAGAACGTTTGTAACAAACATACTTCAGCTGTAAATTTAAATGCCTTTTAAGTTCTGGAGCACTGAATTATTTCACCGAGCAGCTGAAACCCAGCTTTTCAGTTTGGCATGACTACAGGGCGACTATCCATGAGATAGATAGCATTTATTGTCATTGAACAGAATTCAACGAAATTTCCATTGCAGCTCCCGTGCAAAAGGTCAAATATATACAGTATAAATAAGCAAACACACAATAATAATAATAACAATATATACAACTAAATTAACTAAAGGCACAGAGTAGCTGAACTCTGCAAATACTGAAGACCCCCTCTAAAAATGCAAAATACTGCCTATTTTAACAGTTCAAACACAAAACATGCCGTAATATGTATTATTACTCACAGTAAAAACCATCTTAGCCCTGCTGCAGAAGCTAGCTCTGCGGTTAGCTTTGCAAATATTGATACAAAACAACCAGCAATGATTTATACTGATCAGTAAAATGCCCTGAAAGGTCAAATTGATAAAATATTTTTTGATTATAGGAAATAAAGAAACTATAGAAGATTTGACCACATCTATCTATGAGTTATCTTCAGTATTGATGAAAATACTTAATTATAATAAAACATAAGCTCGTACATGAAGGCTTAAGGTACATTCCTATGACATTACTTATTTACAGTTAATAAATAGAAGTAGGGGAGGCAGTGGGCACGGAATAGGGATGAATTGGTGAATTGGCTCCAAGCTGATTGTGCAGTTGCATAATTTTTTTAATAAATGAAGGAAAAAAATAACTGCTTAAAAAAATTAATCTGGATTTGTGCACCATTCAATTCAAAGAGACTTTATTGATCCCAAAGGGAAATGAAATGTTATTTTAACTTATATTCATTCAAATTCTTCAAAGAGTTATTGTAGATTGTGATGGTTGCTGGCAGGAAGGTTCTCCTGTAGCAGTCTGTATTACAGCAAATTTGAAGAAGCCTCTGACTAAAGACATTCTGTTTATCGAAGACACTCTCATGGCCTAAATTAAAACTCTACCAGCCCCAGATTTAAATCTTGCAAATGACCCAAGCATGTAGCACTCAGCTTTTTTTTTCTTTGGCAGACAGAAATGAGATACTAGACCTTTAATCATCTTTGGAAAACTTCTAGATCAAATCATAGAGGATTGGGTCACTGTTCCCCATCAACTCATTGTCCTTCTGAACTTCAGCCTTTACACTGATAGTTATTTTGTTCTCGTAGTGTAATGTCTAAGTCAGTGTGTTTACAGAAAGCACTTTTTTATTCAAAACATCTAAAAGCTCTTCAGCCATTTCATGCCTACACAGGGTGTCTGCATATAGAATATCTCACCCAACTCAAACCTCCTGATTCATTACCTCACAGACTCACATTCACTTGTCAGATGCTTTTACTTTTTCTCATTGGTTTCTCTTTTTATTTTTTTATCCCTTTCTGATAAGTTGTGGGAAGCAGCCTCTCAGTCTCAGTGTGTTCTCATCTTGAACCCCCCTGACCCGTTTCCTCCCGGTGGAGGGACCTGTTGCACCCCTTCATCCCCCCACCCAACCCCTCCGCCTGTAACTGCCTGAAACCAACAGACTCTACCTCACCTCTCGTCTCCATGGAGCCGCCTCCAGGAACCCAACACGAGCACAACCGCCAACCTAACACACCAACGCAGTGATAAGCTGTACGTCCCCCACTGTGAACGGATACGTCGGCGGCGTCTGTCATTTTCACCTGGTTTTGTTTTTCTAACTGCCCACATGGGACCAAGAGTCGCTCTGAGTTCAGGTTTTTCTTTCAGACCCTGAGCTTGACGGCGGCCCGGCGGGTGAATTAGTGACGGTAAATGAACGAACTTCGAAGAGACCGTGACAGTGCTCCGGCGGGTGGAGCCGTTCCGGCCCCGGTCGGGTCAGGACTCTGGCGGGTGACTCAGCAGTTTTGGAAAGCACATGATGGACTAAATAAATTCCTCCCTGGAGAAACGAACACCCAGACCTCAGAGACCTGCAGGGAGAGAAACTCTGTCAAAGACGACTCCAGCTGATATCCACTACAAAAAAAAATATAAAAGACGAATCAGGTTCCTTTGTTGCACTAAAACCACGCTGTCTGTATCTTGAACCGGTCTGGACACTTTTCCTCTCCGTCTCGTCCTCCTGCTGTTTTCATCTTTCACTCCATCTGTTGATTCCGGAAGGTGAGGCTCGGAGCGCGGCCGTCAGGGATCGCTGCTCACTGGCTGAGTTTCCATTGTCGATATTCTGCTGATGTCAGGGGGGAAAACACAATTTCGCAATTGATGTGTTTCCATGAAAAAAGGAATGACATAAAATCACACGTGAATTAAAACGCGACGAGTCATTAACAATCATGTCAGGATGGATGTAAACAGCTACATGGGATTCGTAGCGCTCATCATCTATTCACTGAGACGTCGACGTTTTATTCCGACGTTGGAGCGGCTACCTATGCTGCGGTTTGGGGAAAAGAAACCATCATCCTCCTTCCACTTCCTGTCTTCTTCTTCGTCGTTTTCGCCAGTAGTAACGTCTGGTTGTTGATCACGTGACTTGTGTGATGCTGAGAATAAATGTTTCATTTGAGGTTTTGCAGAATACACAAAGTTAGATACGGCCGAAAAATCACCTCACCTTGTCGCAAAAACCTTTTGTCAAAAAAAAACGCGAAATTTTTTGTTTTGTTTTTTTCAAATCTGTCGTTGTCGCATTAAGCTAATTGCTTTCCGTCATTTCAGTTTGCGCAGTTTTACGGTTAATGAAACGCAGCTGGTGTTACTAAACTATGTTGTGGATTATTTAACATGCACACGCAAACACACACACACACACACACAGAAAACGATAAGGATGACGGAGTTGTACGGACCCACACCGCCTTTGTATCGCTGTGAGTGAACACCATCACACACACACACACCCACACACACACACAGACAGCTGCCCTGTCGCTCATTCCGATATGTTCATGTGCCTCACATGGGTGTGTCGTTACACTTCGTAGTGCTTGCAGAAATATTCATACATCTAACTCTTTCAGGATTTTGTTGCATTACAACCACAAACATTAATGTATTTCACTGGGATTTCATGTGACCAGCAGCAAGTTTCACATGATGGAGGTGAAAGTTTTAAATCTTTTGAAAAATAGGGAAAAGTCGCACCTATTTGAAAATTTAGGGAAATACCAATATTCAGTATTTATATTGCTGTTATAGCTGATATTTACCTATATTATCTGTTTCACTTCTCCTTCAACACCTTAAAAAAACACAGCTGACTTCACCACCAAACTACCCACAATCCTTTGCTACATCACTGTCACATGACCAGACTAACATTAGCAACGTCGACCCCTCCCACTCCAAAGATAAACGGCAACAAGATAGAAATAAATATCGGTTGTTAATATCGGCCCAGCTTTGTTTATCTGTCCAATACATGATTTTTAAAAATCATCGGTATCTACTGATACCGATTATAGTGCTGATGTATCGTGCATGCCAACTCAAAAGTTTACTTTGACACCCCTAAATGAACACCAGAAGTGTGTAATAAAAAAAAACAGTTTGCTCAGAAACATGGCGGTGGTAGCATCATACTGTGGGAATGCAGACAAAGAAGCATTTTCAAGAGAAACTATATAGAAAATGATTAATTATGCACTATTACCTGCCAGTCTGTTGCTAAACAAACACATCCCCACAGCATGATGCTGCCACCACTGTTATTTACCATGGAACCATTTCATTTGTGTTGGTCTGGACAATAAACTCCCAGTAAAGAACATTAGAAGTTTTTGGTTGCAATATGACAACATGGGACAAAGTAAAAAAATAAAAAGTATGAATGCTTTTGCTGTGGA
The DNA here is from genome assembly GCF_002775205.1 of Xiphophorus maculatus. Taxonomy (NCBI): domain Eukaryota; kingdom Metazoa; phylum Chordata; class Actinopteri; order Cyprinodontiformes; family Poeciliidae; genus Xiphophorus; species Xiphophorus maculatus. The sequence goes on along the minus strand of NC_036458.1, from coordinate 23,208,053 downwards.
CTTTATGTAGTATACATATAAATATCTGTAAATATTTAAAGTATATATACATATATATTTCTATGCACTCAGGCCCATTCAGATCATTTCACCAGGTGACAGAGTCTGGATGAAATCAGCAGCGTTTCTCTCCGGCTGACGTGACGCTGCTTGTTTGACTCGTGGCGATTACCAAGTCTCAGTCCTCCGACCTTCGAGCTCGCCTGCAGGTTGAGCCAGCGCTCTCCTCTCTCTCTCTTTTTTTCTGTTCTTTTTGCTGAGGTCGAGGGTCAGCGTTCCCCGTCGGTGACGTAGATGCGAGCTGGCGGCGCCAAACGGCCGGCGGAGGGAAACCACGGCGGCACTCGTTCATCTGCTCCAGGATCTCTGGAGTCGTTCCGGCGGCTGCAGCTTTAGAAGCCAGCTCCGTTTTTAATTTGACAGAAAAGTGATCATTCACTCCAACCCAAGGACGACTTTGCAACCTTTAAATCGAAGCCGCGCAATAAGTCGGGTGTTTGGTTGTTTTTTGTTTCGTTTTATTCACTTTGTAAAGGGAGAATCGTGATTTCTCTCCCTTTGTGTTTACAGTCGTCCAAACTGTGAATCGGATGCTAATCTCTGCCACTGTACCAAACCGTAGCAGCTGAGTCTCCTCCTGACTTACACAGGAGAAACGGCTCTAGCTGCGTCTGTCCTGCACCGTCCTCTTGACCTCCTGACCTCTGTCTCTCTGTTCCTGCCTGTTCTGCACCCAGAATCCCACCCCGCTCCTCGGAGCTCTCACCGGTGGAGGAAGATGTGTCAATCCCTGCAGGAGTGTGTCTCCATGTGGAATGTAAAATACTGCAATATTGTGATTAAAGACACATTGTGAAATCTTCAGGTTCTTGTCATTTTGCTGGTTTCAACCAATTGAACTTTTTTTTTTTAACTTGTCCTTTCCGACAGTGTGGCACTCTGAATTGTTTTCTGAGTGTGGAGGAGAGAGCCAACAGATTTAGTGGAGCTTTCCAGCTTTCGCTATGAGGATAAATGTAGGAAACTATTAGAAATTGATTTGGGTTCATTTCAGATGTAAAGGAAAGGGGAAAAAAGTGGTAGGAGAAAAAACGAGAAAGGTGAGAAAGTTTTTCTTATTAGACACTTGGTTATTTTATGTCTCAACGTTGAGACGTGTCAGTATTTAAAGAAGTCTTTCCTCTAGACCTACAGAAAGAGAGAAAAAACAACAGATGAACCACAGCAACAAACTGCAGCATGTCAAATAATAATAATTATAAAATCACTGAACTGTACATGGTACAAGTAAATACAAAATGTGTTTAGTACAAAAAATCCTTTAAAGTTGCTGTTGGGAGTCGCTATATACAAAGGACTGTTAAACTAGGGGGCGTTAGTGATGTCACACTGTGTGCCCTCCAAGAGAACAGTGGTGAACACACAAGTTGTTGTTAGATAAACTCTATGTTGGGCTGCGTTTCCTACTAAACACTAAAATCTGTCACCAGGACGACGTTAAACATGCAGGCCAGAGAACGATGGAATGGGTTTAGACTCCAGTGTGTTCGTGTGCTGCTTTCATTTTTGACTTTTGGAAATTTTCTGAGTTTGAAAATTTCAAAAAAATGTTCAACTTTTGAGACTCAGAAATTGTTCATGTTTTTTCTAGAAACGTTCTGAGAGTGATGTCAAACTTTCTGTTTTTTCTAACAAATTTGTGACTTTTCAAACTCAGAAACTTCCACTTTTTTTTTTAAAGATGTCTCAGATTCATCTAAAAAAATCATTTTTTTCAATCAAATTTTCTACTTTCCAAATTTAGAAACTTCCCTGTTTGTTTTCTAGACAATTTCTGAGTTTCTTGGTAGAAATTTACTCCTTTTCATCTACAACAGCTCTAACGTACCGTCGTACAGCTCTCTGTCCTGCTGACCGGCGTACATCCTTTTTCATTTCCTTTAGAATTATTTTAACTCTATAAGATATGATACTTCTTTGTTTAATTATTTTAACAAAGTAGTATCTTATAAAATGACAAAATGTGAAATCTTTTGCGTGCTTCTCTGTTCTTTGAGGCAGCGGTGGTGATAAAAGCGGGCCAGTGTCGTCTCGGCCTGCAGCGACTCTCCACTAACTTTATTTGGTAACACACAGGCTCTGATTAGTGAATCAGAGGAGCATCATGTGAGACTCAGCTCCTGCAGCTGGGCTCATCAAATCCTGTTAGCAAGCAGCCACAGTTTTCCTCTTCTAGCTGTTGATCTAAAAGCTGAGCCGATTTGGCCTGGAGCCACTCAGATAACGGTTCAGAGGAAACAGGATCCGTTGTTCTCTTGTTTTCTGTGACAAATCGCTGTCGGCACAATCAGAGAAAAGCATTCCGATAGTTTAAAACTTTTTTTAAATTTTTTTATTGAGACATTTCTTACATCAAAGTATTTGACATTTGTCTGTCCACTTTGTGCATCTGAAGGGGAATTCTGACCGGGAAGGCAGCAGTTATTTAGCACTTTAGACCTCAACCAGATGTGACAGATCAATCTGATCACTGATTCTATGTGATAAACCGGCACAAAGGCACAACGGAATATCAGGGAAAAGAAAAAAAAAAAAGAGTAGTAAATTCCATCCCAAAAAATTTTGAGATTAGGCTCAAAGATTTTCTAGAGAAAGAAGGACATTTCTGAGTTTGAAAAGTCAAAAATGTTTGACTTTTGGACATTTTCAGAGTTTGAGAATGGGAGAAATTCAGACTTTTCAAACTCAGAAATGTTCAAGTTTTGTCCTAGAAAATTGTTGAGATTAATCTCAAAATTTCTGAATTATTTTCTAGCAACTTTTCAGAAATTACCTTGTTTTCTTTAAAATGTCAGTTTTCTGGCAGAAATGTACTCTTTTTTTTCTTTTTTTCTTTTGAAAACACCATCATAGAAAACGAGACCCTATTGTTCAGATTATGCTGAACGTTTTGTTAGTCTTTCACGTAGCCGAATAAAATACCATCATTCATGGTTGCAACATGAGCAAAGGTTCAAAAGTTTGTAGATACATGTGAAGCAGCGGGTTGAGATCCAATACCAGAAAACAACATGGCCGACATTCTATATGAGAACAAAGAGCTAGAGGTCAGGATTAACCGCTAAGCCAAGTGTTGTGTTTGAACAAGGTAACATGGCGCTGTGGGATTAAAGCTGCTCTGGCAGATATTAAATGACCTCCAGTATTAAGAGTCATTTTAATATGTTTCAAACTGAATACTTGTGAGGCTTCAGAGAACTGAACCTCCACCACACTCTTTTCATCACACAGGAAACTTGTTTGTTGTGTTTTTCTCTCAATCAATCAATCAATCAATCAATCAATCAATCAATCAATCAATCAATCAAAAATTAGTTTGCTAATGACAGGTTATTTAGCCAATAATTAGCAAAAATGAAAGGAGAGAGAAAAAAATTGAGGTTCATATTTCAAAGTCAGTCGTTTTTGGACGTCGTCGTTTCAAAATAAATATTGAACAAGCAACTTAAATACAGTATGTAGCTCCAAACTGGATATTTAGCTTGCTAACTATTAGCAAACTAAATGTTTTAAATGTTTGGCTGGCTAGCTAAGTATTTAACTTACAACTATAATTAGTTTGTAAGCTAAATATTTAGCCTCAAATTAAACATTTGAGGCTAAATGTTTAGCCTCAAATGCTAATTAAAGCTAGCCAGCTGGCTAACTAAAGCTAGCCAGCTGGCTTTAGTTAGTGAACTAACCTTTTGTTAGCAGCCTAAATATTTATATTCCCTCTTCAACAATGAGAAGGATTGGCTGTTTGAACATTATCAACCCACAGAGACCAACACTACTATCACACAATCAATACGTAATCGATGTTGGCAACGTTTATATGATCAATACGTATGACAACACTTCCTGTTTCAATTCTGATCCAGATAATGGAACGGATGAGATGAGATGTTGTTGGTCTAAAACCTCCAAATGGAGCTAAGAATCTTCAGGGTTTGGTTTTATTCTGCTTTTTGATGTGATTTGAAAGTAAAACATGTTAACAGATGTTTATTAGTCATAAATCCGCATCCATACGTTCACTTGCTTACTTTGAAGTCTGCGAAGATCATTTAAAGTTGAGTGTAGATTCCGCCTTCTTTATTCTGACACCCCCAAATTAAATCCAGAACCAAACTGACTTCAAAGTTCACCTCCCAAACTCTGAACATTTCACAGAGCTCTGTTCAGTCACATTGTCTAAAAATGGAAATAAGACGGCCACATAGTATCACTACCAACATCTATTTATCAAGGTTCAGTAATAGTGTTATTAAACTAAAATATTTTAAAGTATAGGGACAAAAAAGCCCACAAAACAACGTATTTTGTCCTGATTAACTTGTTTACAGTAACGACATTGCAGACAGCAAACTATAGCCATTTATAAATATATTTACAAGCTGCCTGTCATGTAAACTAAAACCATACAGCAGCTTAAGGAAAGCCAGGTGTCACAGCTGATGAGACCTCAACCCTCCATTGCTTGATCCTTTCAAACAGACATTACACCACTAACCATTGGGGGGAAATGTGTGGAGAGGGTAGCTGATTTCTGTTTCCTGGGGGTCCACATTGAGCAGGGCCTCACATGGAACATGAACACCTTGGAGCTGATAAAAAAGGCCCAGCAAAGACTGTACTTCCTGAGGGTTCTCAGGAGGAACAGCATCAAGGAGAAGCTGCTGGTGTCCTTCTACAAGTGCTCCATAGAGAGCATACTGACCTACTGTATCTGCGTCTGGTATAACAGCAGCACTACGGCTCAAAGGAAAGCTCTCCAAAGGGTTGTGAATACAGCCCAAAAAAATCATTGGCTGCCCTCTCCCCTCACTGGAGGACCTGCACAGCGACCGCTGTCTAAGAAAAGCACAACACATCACAAAGGACACTTCTCACCCCGGACCTTCTCTGTTCACACTGCTGCCTTCAGGCAGAAGATACAGAGCAACCAGAACCAGAACCAACCGTCTCAGAGACAGTTTCTACCCGATAGCAATAACAAAACTAAATGCAATCAAAAACAACCATTAATCATCATGAATGATGTATGTGAGAATGTGGCTGTTCTTACTTATTTGTTTTTTTTTTGTTTTGTTTTGTTTTTTTTTCAGTTATTTGTTATTTCTTACATTGTGTGTGAATTGTGAGACAGTTATTTTTTGTTTTTAAGAATGTGCACCGACTGATGGCACTTTTTAAATTTCGTTGTTCTTGTGACAATGACAATAAAGATTTATCTTATCTTATCAACCAGAGACGAGATGCCAAGTTACCCCATCTCCTCCGCAAACCCCCGACCTGAAGGGATCAGTCCACCAGACAAGCTCAGCATTGATCAGAGAATCTGTTTCCAGGACAGCTGCTGGCTGGAGACTTCATAAATCTGACAAGAAGAAAGTGGTAGTGGAAAGACAGACAGACGTCCTGCTTGTAGTTTGTCACACACCATGTAGAGGGAACACAGCAGACATGAGGACAAAATTCAACGTTTAAATAGGAAAACCAGCGTTGCACATCACCTTGAACACACCGCCCCCAAAGCCATGTGGTGGCAGCATCATTCGGTAGGAAGGCTTTGATTAACAAGGGAGTGTGAAGACAGCCAGAGTTGAAGGATGGAGGTTAAGCTCTTAAAAACCAGCACCTTGTTCTACACTTTGCTTCATCCAGAAGATTTGGACCGTCTGCTGAGGAGAAACGATGCTGGAGACGTGGAGTCTGTTGAAATGTTATAGTTACCCAACTATTAAGGTTTGCCGTGATGTACGTAATGTGCCAGTCTGACGCTACCGGAAATTCCCTGCACTGTTTACAACCATCCTTCAGACTGCAATTCTAAACCAGCTCAGAAGATCGACGTCGTCGTTCAGAACTTCTCCTTCTGTTCGCTGATTGACCCGGTAGAATTTCTACTGGACAAATCAAGGTCACTGGGAGAAATGCCAGACTGAGCACTGGAAGGAGATGAGAATCGAGCAGAATTGTGTAGGAAGACAACAGTCAGGCTAGCTGTTAGCAGGAAACTGAAACTAAACTGAGAGCCAGAGCTACAGTGGAATGTGTTTGACCAAAGCATTGGCACATGTTAGAATGGTCCAGTTAAAGTCCAAAGACTCTGTGTCTAGAATTTCAGTTTCTAGATGTACATAACTCATAGCAATGTGAAGCTAAAAGACTTCCAGCTTTAACTGCAGCCAACAGTTTTCCAATCAGAGAAACTCCAGTTTGTATTGTTAGAGGGACAAAATCCACAAACTTCTCCATTAAACCAAATATTATGTCATGCACTCTAAATCTGTTATAGCAATAATCAATGGCAGACATGAATAATCCTGCATCCAGTTGTCAGTCATCTAAGTCTTTATTAAAACCAAAAGTAACACAACATTACAGAAAGAGCACCAAGGCGCTTTAAGTGAAAGTTTCAACATGCTTGAAATATTAACCAACATTTTTTGGGGGGGTCAGTAATTTAAAATTTAGAATCAAAAGCGTCCATGAACCACCCAACTGATTACGTTTTAATGAGGCAGACGGCTAAATTATTCCCAAACCTTCGCCGTCATGGCAGCCAGGCCACGTCAAATTTGCTCTTACCTTGTTGTGGTGGAGATGATGCAACAGTGAGCAGCTTTGCTCTCCACCAATCCAAAAATCCCTCTCTGCCCAGACCGGCACAGATAGCCTGTGTGTGTGTGAGGGCGTGTGTGTGTGGGGGGCCAGTGAGAGAGGCTCACACCCCTGCACAGAGATGCAGTCTGACAGGCCAGGACATCCATTACAGATTTTTCCTGTAAGGGAAAAATGCTTCCAGGGAGTCATCAAAATGGGTTTGATAGAGCAGGTTTTAGTAGACATTGCTTCTGAGTTTCTTTATGTTGCAGATTATCATGAATGATCGACTCTTTCACATAACATACCCTTGTTTATACATTAGTGCTGCAATATATAAATTTAACTAAAAATAGTTCCAACAAATATGTCAGAACATATCACCATCTCATGATTCAGCCTGTCAAGGTAGCACATTTTGCTGGACAATAAATTGTCCCAGAAGTTATTGTGATAAACGATAATATTGTCGTTTTGAGACCATTTTCAAATATGCTAGTTAATAATGCAAGAACACATTTTCCAAGATCAATAAACTTTAAACTTTAATGAACATTTAACATCGGACATTTTAAATATCCAAAATAAATAAGCAAAACAACAGAAACAACAAATCCAATGGACTGTGAAGTCTCTGTAAACAGAAGAGGCTAGTCGAAACCAAAACACCAGACTGAAGACTTTTGTCATCCAGATTTCCATATGATCTGTCTCATACCATACCGTTGTCTTATAGTGACAGTTTCAACAAATATGTGAACAAATATTATTTATGACAGTGACATAAAGTCATTTCGTCGTCTGGTCGTTTCCTGATCACTGGCCTGTTGGTTGTGTGCGGCCCACTTTATGGGCTAATGTATTTCTACCAGTTTGAGAAGAATTTCCCAAAAATAGATCAGACACTAAACCCTGTGGCTGCCTCACCCCGCTGATCCATTCATGAAGACTGGTGTTACGTAAGAGCATTACCCTGCTACCCTGGCAGACGTGTCCTTGCTTCAACTCGGTCAGAGAAATAACAGTTGGGTGGGTAGAGATACAGGAGGCGACCCACGTCCAGGGTCCTGCAGATGCACACACGTGTTCAACAAGAGATATCATGGACCCTGTTAAAACTTTGAGTTTTGGTTTGTGCTCAGAGAAATTCTGTTACACAAGAAATACGCCCGAAATATGAGAGCATGTGGTTAGAGGAATAGAGAATATTTTATTGAATTACACACATCAACAGGCTTAATGCAGGGGAGATTGGATCGTTCTAATGAATGAGAGACCATGATAAAGTCGCAGCCATCGATAAGATCCGTTTAAAATACTAGTCTGCCCTCTAGTGGCGGACTCAATAGTCAAGATTTTATTAATGCTTCAGTCACAAGAGATAGTAGTTCTAAGTTTATGATAAACTTATTTTGTGTATCATAAATTACTTTAAAGAAGCAGTATTATGTTTTTTCCAGGCACATAGAGCCATTTTATAGCACCGTCAAGTAACTTCTGTTCTAAAAATGCTTTATATCAAAACTAAGTTGAAAGAAATACGAAATTTAATGCCTTGAAATTGGTCTCTGTCTCTTTAAGAAGCTTCTGCTCATTCTGACACTCTGCCTTCAGCATGTCGGTGCTTCTCATTATGCTGTTCACAGCTGTTGTTTGGAGCGTTGGACTGAGAAGTAGCTCTTACTTTTCACTTTTCTCTGGGTCTCTTTGAAGAACCAAACAGTTTTTGAAACAGTTTCTCAAAAATAGAATTTGTCCATGCTGGTTTGTTAGCTTCTTGAGCTGATAACGATGAGTCAGCTACCACTTTGGAAGGACTATCATACCAAAATATTATCTAGAGACATGTATCTTTAAAAAAAAAAAAAGAAAGAAAGAAAAGATAGATAGATTTTGCCACCCTAAGATGGACCAAAATTTGAAATTTTGGCCTTTGACCTCTGGTCTATTTGACACAACATACTGATCTAAGCAAAACCAAAGCAGTCCTGTATCGCCCTCTTCAGGACAACGTGGTTACCAGCAGACAGTCATGTCCTGCTATTTTCAAAGCTGAATAAAGTCGAACAGTCAAATTCTAACGTAGTAAGTTTCAAACAAATTGACAACAGAAGACTAATAACTGTTTTGCCTCACTTTCAGGATAAATAGTGAGCAAGGAATTGTAAGTAAGTAAGTAAAGCGCTTTTCAGACATAAAGTCACAAAGCGGCGTAAAATAAAAATCAACCTTAAAAACCATACAAAACTTATTTTTTGTAAAAAGAAAGAACAAAAGAACAAAGAGAAGAAACAATTAAAGAAAACGGCTGTATTATTTTTACATTTTTTATTTCATGTATGAAAAGAGAGCAACAACAATCTCAAGTGTCATTAGATAAAGTGCACTTCATCAAAGCTGAGTCAAAATCTAAGTCTTCTGATTTGACCAATTAGTCTACACCATCAGTAAAGTACATCATGATTCACAAGATATAGGCACAATAGAGCACACTGTGACAAATAATGCACACTGAGTAATGCACATTAACACACAGAGACACAGCTGTGTCCATTAAGGACTGTAAGCAACACTTGGGCTGACAAATGTCACAAAGCATGAAACTTAACAATATAAAATTGTATTTAAGATGCCAAAAATACAAACATGTCAACACTCTACTGTGCAAAAGGTGTTGAGTAAAAAGTTAAAAACTTGCAGTTTGACTTTCTGACATTCTGGCAGCAGTAGAGTTACATTCAAAGCAGAGCTGCACTGCTGTATGTGAAAGAAACATTATCTATTAACAGTTTTTATGGGAATCCTTTTGTTATTGCAGGTGCTTAACTGACATTTTATTTAAATTAGTCAACAGTTAACTATGTTAATATTGTTACAAATACTGGATTTTAAAGCTACCTCTCTTATGTGTAAGCACAAAAAACAAAGCTGCCTTTAGGTTAGCTAGCGTAACACGGACTCTAAAACCTAATGTTTAAGCTAAGCTACAACAGTTTAATTAAGAACTAATCTCACACACAGTACTTTCATATTTACAGAAATTTTAGAGCTAGAGGAATAAATTGCTACACTTCTCATCTTTTCACACCAAACACAAAGCTGGTTTGAGGCTACTTAGGCTAATTACCCAAAAACAACAGTACTAATGCTAAGCTAAAAGCCATTTCTTTATTCGAATTATTTAGATATTTTTAACCCTAATTACACAATTAGTATAATTTTGATGTTTTGGAGAGTGATATTTACAACATTAAACACTTCACTGGTTTTAGGTTTGTCGGTTCATCGCAAACTACAAAATGCAGAGTTTATGCTAAGCTAAAAGGCGTTGTCTACTAGATTCTTTGTATAAAAATGGCTTAAACTCATTTTTTTAAAATTCTTTTGCGTGTCTTTTGTGTACCAGTATTAATTTTTTCATTTACTATTCTAATAATTTGATTAATTTGTATTGTATAAAAATCACTTGTGTTCTAAAGCAAAGAATTTAAGGATTTTTTGTTTCATGGCCAGACCAACATCAGAATGCTACAATTTACTAATTTTTCTTTCCCCATACATGCTTCCTTGTGCATGACAATTTTATACTAATTCAACATTGTATTTTTGTCCATGAATACAGTTGAGCTTAAAATGGCTACTCTCATAGTTACCAGGCCAATTTCAACGTTCGTCTAATTCTACATCTCAAAACGATGTTTTCCATTCTCTTCATTAATATAAATTCTGTTTTGCTTTCTGTGCAAAAGTCATAAATTCTTTGTAAAGCACAGAAACCACAAGAAATAATTCAGAAATACGTCTGAGGCAGATTTCTAAACGAGAATGCCACACTGTTCACTGTTCACAGACATTAGACAAAAATACTGTAATAAAATCCTGTAGTTTTCCACATTAAAAATCACAGTGGGAGGGGCTGTGACTGAGAGTAGGCAGTGTTAGCAGGACAGGGGCCAATATGAGGGGCCCAGGGACAGACGGGTGGAGGACAAATTAGACTGAATGTGACAGTAACACTATCTAAAGTCTCACTACTTCTTATAATATATTATATGCCTATTAACTAAACTGATAATCATCAAGAAAACACAACAAACCATACAGAACATAATAAATAACTACTGAACTGTAATAAATCTGATATTCAGAAAATATGTAACAATAATTAATCTGTTCTATGCTAAACAAGTTATAAGCAATGTTTATGAAAAAGGGTCATTCCATGCAAACTCACCTAACTTTGAGTTATTGACAGAACACATTTTTGAAGGCATATATTATTTTTAGTTTTTGTCATCATTAGAACTCTTCGTAAATGAATAAGTGAATTTTCCAATTTGGCTGAAGTAAAGTAGAAAGCCTGGAAGAATATTTTTAAATTCACACAACGCCGATAAAAAAATCTGAGATTTTTTTTTTTTTTACCTGATCTGAATGGGTCAAATCAGGTAGTGTATGACCCGGAGGTATGTTCATTTCAGTATAACTAAGACACAACACAGGGCAGCGTGGGCGTGTGTGTGTGCGTGTGTGTGTGTGTGTGTTAATCTACAGTAGATACAACACTTCCTGTTATCACCCTCGGTCAAAACGTTTCACTTTGTTCTGAGCTTGTTCTCAGCGGCCTGTGGGCCGTTCAAGCTTCAAACAAGCGGAAAGCAAACAAAGTACAGCTGAGCATACTTCATTTTCCTACGACACGTTTCTTTTGACTCGCGTCTCTCATTTGTTCCACAGTTTCCCCTCGGCGGCCAACCTTTGGTTTAGCCGACAGAGCTGCCGCAGGAAGCCGTCGTTGGGTCCGATCTCTCGTTTCTGCCGCACCATGGCCAGAGCGGTGTGGACGTCCATTTTTTGGTGAAGCATGAGGTAAGCGACGACCAAAGTGGGCGAGCGGCTGTAGCCTTCCCTGCAATGCACGTACACTTTACCTGGAGGAGACGGGAAAATGCGAGCGATTTCAGTTTGATGGAAAGCAATCTACACCTCAGAGTGAAAACAAAAACGTTTGTCAAAAAGTTTCAGATTACTCGTATTTCTAGTGAAGTGATGCGTGTCAGTCTGTCTTTGCTACATTGTACCTTTTCCACTTTTGTATGCCAGGGCCTTCTTGATAAAGTCCGCCGCCTCTTCGAAGTAGACGCTGATGTCGAAGTGGTCGGTGTCGTTGGCCGGGATGCCGTGGTAGGTGATTCCTGAGCCCACGTAGAACTCCGCATTGGTGTTGACGTGCATGTAGGAGTTTCCTTCTGCTGCGTTCAGGATGTGAGTGATGCCCAGGCGCTTGAGGCGCATCACGTTAGTCGCCACAAATCTAAATAAGAAGGCAAATCTGTGAGGAGCGTTCTTAAGATTATGAATTTTACTGATTTGAATTTTAGGGATGCACCGATGGCAGTTTTCTGGCCGAGCGCCGATTATCGATCTTTACAAGGTCTGAACCTGCCGGTTTAGATTTTGGCTGATGCTGATTTTTTTGGTGTGTCTGAAATGTTGCTAAACATAACAAGAAAGTTGTTGAGTTGGTAACAGTGGGGTGTCTGTTGTTAACCGCAAACATGCAGACGTGACTCGGTGGACGGGGCCAACAGTCAAACCTGTAACTGCAGAGCCACAGAGGACAGTCTCTGATTTTTAGATGATAAGATCGCTGAATAAGATCGGCTGACCACCGATCTCCCAAAATTAAGGAACTCGGTGCACCCCTGTTTGAAATCAATAGGTTTAGTCCCACATGTGGACGTGGTTCTGGTCTGATTTTAGGTTTTGGACGGGATCGTTCAGACTGCCGCTAAAAAGTCGGATGTGGGTCACAGTTGGGAAAAAAAAAAATCAGGTGTAGTTTGCATTTGCCTGCTGTGTGATTGTAGCCATGGATTTAAATGTTCCTGCTCAAGCCGTTTCCATGGAAACCTTTGTACTTGATGCCCCGGCTCCCTGCCTTAGAGCTGCAGGACTTATTTAGGTGCTGATCAATATTTGGCTTCCACCAAACATGTTGTCTGTCAGAAAGTAGCTGAACTCAAGCAGAAGCACATATGAACATGAGATTCAGACTTTTCTCTGTGTTGTTTACCCCTGAATAAAAATTGAACATAAGACCTAAACATCCAACATAACATATATGAACAGATCTCAGTCTCCTTCATGCCGGCGTGTCGTTGGACTTTCGGAGGACCGGGACTCGTTCTTCCCTCCTCCGCCTTCTCCCTGCATCCCTTTTGTGCTGGAACAAAGACGCGCTCCATTTAACTGTGAACCTCTGCTGCTGCCGCGTCGCTTCACACCTCCGTCCTCTCAAACCCAAAGAGCTAAAAATAGTCAGCGGAGACTGAAGGCAACACAGCAGAGATCAAAACATCCGCCAGGCAGCCAGGCGTGGGCGCGTCTTCTGTTCACCCTGATCCACCGTCCTAAATTTAGTGGTTCCCTGGCAACCGTGACCGCTCTTCTTCTGTGTTCTTTAAATCCTTTGAAACGTAGGTGGAGTTATAAAAAGAAGATGACACCTTAGAGTTTGTCTTTGATGCTTTAATTTTTGCCATGAAAAGCTGAGACGTGTATTTTCTTCTAGAATATTCCATCTCAAGCTCCACTTTGTGTATATTTACGGTTTTTTAAGGAGATGGAAAAATTTCAAGTCTTTCTTTTTTCTCTTAAAAAAACTGTTGAGTGTGAATATGCCTTATAAGAAGAAATTTGTTCCTGCATTCACTCTGCCGAACATAATTAAGCGATACGTGCTTTTCAAAATGTTCTACAAAAAAAAAAAAAAAATCAGAATTTGTTCGGCTTACCAGAGTCAGTACTTTCTAGAACCTTTCTAGGTTTTATTTTGTGGTATATACGTATCTTTACCGGCTTTGCATTATGTTTAACTTCTATGATAAATTCCTCTCTCTCTGGGTTGGGCTGGCCTACTTGCCATCACCCTAATCTTCAGCTCCCTCTCTAGATTTTCTACAGTGAGCGAGTCAAACTCATTTTCATGAAGTTCACTAAATCCTGTAAAGAGCCGGTTGTAGCATAAAATGAATTGATAAAACTATCCATTAACAAACTTGTAAAATATTAATGAACAGCTGTGTCTGCATTCGACTTGGTTAAAATTTATAATCAAGTAATTGCAGGATCTGTAATCACAATTCAATCAAATTCTATATATTGCCAAAATAAGCAACATTTTCCATTATAAATCCCTTTTTGCCGCTAGATTATTGAATAAATAGATATTCTTTTGTCTATTTATTCAATACAACAAATATATGCATCATTTTAATCTGTTATTTAGGTTCTTCAAACATCAGATTGGTGCTGGTACTATTATAGCCGTTCAGTTTTCCAGTGTTTCAGGAAATCTTAACTCATGGAACTTCTTCAGGAATGAGGACTGTGGGTGTCTGTGCTGCTGCAGCGTGTTTAGCATGGAGATGCTAGTTTAGATGCTAGTTGAATAGCTTCACTAATAGGCTAACTCCTTTTAGCACAAATTGAACACAACCGCAGTCTTCTCCAGCGTCCAATCAGATTGTTTTATTGTTTGGTTTTTTTTAAGCAGAAATTAACCCCGGACGGGCCGACAGAGGCAGCTTTGTCGTCCGTCGCTGTTGTTAGCGGATGTAGCTTGTGCGTCAGATTTACAGGCGCACCAGAAACATCAGAACACAATGGTTCCGATCGGAACCTTTGTAGGCGAAAATAAAATTCGATTGATTGTTTTAACATTTTTAAAGCATTAAAAAAAATTGTAATCAATGAATGTCTCATCCCTGCTTAAAACGTGACGTGTGCCCCTCCAAAAAAAAAAAAAAAATGTGTATACTTAAAGTCAGAAGAAACATCCATCCATTGAATATATCTGCTTATCATGTACCCTCCACATAAAAATCCCATAAAATCCCAATAAAATATCATTTCCTTCTTGCTGCAGGATTCAGGAAGTAGTCAGTGAAATATGGAGCATGGCCCCAGGGATGATTTCCTCCTACAGAGGACAGGTGAAGCACAGCAGCTATTTTCAGCTGCTCTCATAGATCCTGATCTAATCTGAGCTCCTGTAGGTTTTGAAGACGAAGTTTCTTCATTTCTTCGCTGCACGAATTTATTTTTGTTCCACAAACAAGAGAAGTGACAAACAGACGGCACTCACTTTAATACATTCATTTTCTAGAAAGATGTAGAGGTTCCATGTTAAATCCTGAGATAATACAACTAATCATTATCAATGTTATTATTATTATTATTATTATTATTATTATTATTATATTTTACCAGTAATATAATTATAACAAATCATTTGTCCTACATGTTTTCCAACATCATTTTTAAACATCAAAATATCTTTAACAATTACTTGCTGAAACTGACTGACAATAATTACAAAGCAATAAGAGGAATAAACCGTGGAGGAATTTCACCTTGTCACATTTATTCAGTTAAATTTAATAAGACTCTTGAATAATGACAGGAAATCTGTGGAAGTGGTTCAACGAGCGTGACCTGAATATGAATACTGCAGGTTGCTCTATTTATGACCCACTTAAAGATGGATTTTTATGGCGCAGAAATGGGATAAAAATTATGGCTCCGGTGTGTCTGGAGCAGGGACTCACGCGTTGCCGATGTAGATCCGCGGGTAAACCTCGTGGAAGTGTTTGGTGGGCCAGCTGTAGAAGCCGCTGTCGTCCGTCAGCAGGTCGTTGAGCTGCTGCAGGGAAACCTCGAAGCTGGACATGTCGAAGCGGTCGGGGAGCGGCAGCTTTCCGCTCCGCTTCTGTTTGCGCCTCATGTCCGACGAGGAGGAGGAGGAAGAGGAGGAGGAAGAAGAAGGCCGCAGGACCTCCAGCAGGCGCATTTGGTGGGCGGTGAGGCGGCAGACAGGTGTCGGCTTACAGGACTTGCGGCGGCGGTCAGCTGTGTTTCCACAACAGGCTGAGCTGTGAATACCGAGCTGCAGCTCAGCGACGGGAAGCGTGGAGAGACACAGGGGCGGAGCAAGTTCTGTCACGGCCCTACCTGTCTGTTGCGGGCCCCCTTAAAACAGGAGGAGGGGGGGCTACAAGTAGGCTATTGAAAAGTTATTTTATTACAGTTAATTCACCAAATAAAACACATTATGTAGACCAGTGGCACACAGGCAGATGTTTTCAAACCTTTATTTTGTGATCTATGCTGAATTTCCAGCTATCAAATACAAAATATTTAGGATGAGAATATTATATTAATCTTAGAAAAATACATTTTTAAGAGAGAAAGCTGGTTTAATACCTGCTTTGAGGTTGTTATTTTCAAAATGTGCCGTATGATACTGATGATGTTTAAAGTCTCCAAAACTGTATTGTTGGGATTGCTGGTTTTACTATTTTCTCCACAGTTTGTTCAACGACAGCATCTATAAATATCACTTAATTTGAAAATAGGATTAAATGCAGCTACAATGTGCAGTTTAGTGATATAAATCAGTGGTCACCAACCTTTTTAGTACCGCAGACCGGTCGAGACTTCGCCTGTTTGCTGCGGACCGTAAGGGGGGATGCGCGTCCAGACGACCAACACCGATGCTGTTGCTGCTGTTTCTAACTCATTCTGCTGCTTGTGTGGGACCACTGATATAAATCGCATGTATATGTGACTGGTGTCCTAAAGAATCATATTTGAAATAGGTACGTTTTTCAAGAGCAGTATTTGTGTTTGTGGGGCTATAATTGACACATAGTTCATGTTTTTGAAATGCCTTTGTTACAAATTTACAACAGCAGTTCAACCTTGAAGTGGTAGGCCACAAAAACTGACAGAACGTGGCTAACAACTGCCGAGGCATCTGGGGGAGAAATGTCAAGTTAACAGCTCGGCACTTCTGTTGCACATTGGCAAAATTTAGCCATTACGTTGCATAACTTTGACCACTAGATGGCAGCAAAGTGCTTCTGGTAGAATCCTTGCAATTGTAAATATCACCAAATTCAGCTCCTGAGTTTGGCCATCTGTGAACATTTACTTACCAAAAATAATCATCAGAACCATGCAGCTATTTTCCAGATATATTTCTACCAACAAGAAAAAGAAAGATCCTTCATGTTACCATGGAGACAGTTTCTGCTACAAGTAATACATTCTAGGAATGAGGCCTTTCTGATATTCGACTGAAAAAAAGACAAATATTCACTGTGCAAGAAATAGTATTTATTGATAAACAGACTTAAAGGAAACAATTCAGTGACAGGCACTGCACTGAAGGTGGGAATAAATCTAAAGTGCAAATGCTGCACAGTATAACTGGGGAAGAAGAAGAAGAAACCCTGTGCTTCAGCGCTCAGCTGTTGGGGAGTCTGACTTTGAGGGCGGAACTGTTTCAGAGAAAGACGAGACAAGGAGGAGGCAAGATATGGACGATACAGAAGTTACTGAGTTAGGTTAGGAAATGATGGCCAATTTGTAATGCCAGACCAGCTGGGAAAAAAAAGGCAGCAATGACTACAGCTGATATGATGCCATTAACAGGAGAAATCTGTCCCTATAAAAAAACATTAAAAACGTCATTTTTGACCAAATTCCTATGGTTTACCCCGAAAAACAATTAGGGCATTGAGTGTTTTGAGTAACTGCTAAAAGTTCAACATTCTGTCTTCTATATAACTCCTCCATATCTCCATCCTCTGAAAACTTACACTACTTACTACTCAACAATTAGGATGTCGTTGAAGGTATCAAGTGCTAGCTCTAAGTTAGTAGATAGTAAGAAGCAGAACTCCACCCAGAGTCTCGCTGGCCTTAGCACAACTCGGGCTGCAACTTCGCTGCACGACAGCGAAGGACTTTCAAGAAGCTGTCGATCTTGTGCGAGTCGCGGCGAAGGCAGGACAGCAGGAAGTTGAACTTGTTTAGTATGGTGACCCGGTCCTGGCCCAGGTCAGTCCCACCGGTGTAAGGCAGGAAGGAGATGGTTTGAGCGGCCGGACCCATCTGGAACAGAGGGAGGCCGTTGAGGTACAAGTGGGGAGCATTTTATCAAAACACTAGGTGTAAGAAGTCTTGCCCACCTTGCCGGACAGTATGTCCAGACCGTCCGCCAGGCTTTTGGAATGCTCCTGCAGCTCCTGGATCTTGCTTGATATGCTGCTTTTGGCTGGGTGAGGCAAGGTGATGGCGTTGGTAGACAGGACCGCCAACGGATCCACCCAGCCTCGGAGAAGGGAGCGGGCCAGAGACATCAGATCTGACTCCTGGAGAATAAGCCAGCACATGAAAGAGCAACGAGGAGGTCGTTCAAAGACAAGTCTCTCAGTAGAGAAAAGCTCACAAAAGAGCAAAACTCAGACCAACTTACAGAAACTTGCAGAGCTTGCTCTTTGTCATTGGGCGTCTGTAGAATTGAGGTGTGGCAGTCAGCAGGACGAGGCATTTGCATCCTACCGTAAGGAGGGAAGTGAGAGTCCTAGGAGAAGAAAAGGGTGATCATCACAATGTCCAGAAGACAACATCTCTGAACATTATCAAGAACCAGTGGACCTCTAGGGGTTCACTCAAGCACAAGGGCATCTAGTGAAAGCCATAGAAGTGATCTGACTGGGTTTAATCAGGCAGCAGTGAGGTCTTACCATCTCCTGGGTGAGCAGCGTGCTCAGAGAGTGCATTTTGTCGGAGCGCTGTGAGGCTCGGTCGAGCAGGTCATTGACGGGCACGGCTCTGCACATGGCCACCAGGTACACGGCTGGAGCAGGACGCAAGAGACAAGACCGCTTTTAGACTCTGAGTTCTGTATCTTTGGTGTCTAAATATGGTTTGTTTCTGGTAAATCTTATTACTTATCACTAAGTATATGTTAGCTACTGGTATCAAGGTGTTCCAGCATTTAAAGAAGTAGCAGTTTGACAGTCACAAAATGTTCCAGTCATGTTTCAGCCATCTCATTTAAAGGAAGCGCTCTCCCTTCCCCATCTGTTGCTGTGCACTGCCAGTCAGTCGGCTGAAGAAAGGCTGCTACACTTTTCCCTGAGTTTTCTCCCAGCACAGAAAACTTTGACTTTTACTTGCACAAAAACACAGACCGTGATGATGTAGAAGCTAAAGCTGTGTCACTAAACGCTGATAACTCAATTAGTTTAAAATGTAACCAAAACGTGCAATAAGCACTTAAAAATTCTTAGCTTTAGTGGTTTTTCATACTAGAATTATGAGAACTTTTAAAAGTTTGTGTATCAGAATCAATTCACAGCAAATCACTTTTGTTCTTCTTCAATTTTAACTAAAAACCACAAAACCGTTGTATTTTTGCTCAGAGCTATGATTGTGTGAAATTCTTGTTCCAGCCAAACTCTGTGCTTGGTTTTGGCTTTGTTATGGTTTATCTTTTTATTGAAGAAGCATTACCTAAATGTCGGTCAGATTTATATTTTAAAATCCCAAAATATTAAATTTTAAGAGACATTCCTGATCATCAGACTTCCATAGGCGGGTTTCAACTCTGACCACGTATCTTGTTCTTGCAGCTTAGGAAGTTACATTCATAGACTCTTCGTTTTGTATAATATTGCATGAATCTTTTTTTTGTGTGTGTATTAAAACACAGAAAATAAAAAACCATCTCACCTGTGATGAAGAGTTTTCCTCCGCTGATTCTTCTCTGAGCCATCGTTCTCTCGTCTGTCCTGCAGGTTCTCAGTCTGTTCCTTCTTCTTCTTCTTCTTGGCCCAGTTGCCGTTTTTTTTGCTCTTTTGCTGCATTTTGCTCCCATTTTATAGCTGCTGGGGTCTGACACTTTGTTTATGGAGCAGTGGGATGAGTCTGCACTAATTGTCCCGAACTTGCTTCGACCAGTTTATAATGAGAAACATGGTGTAGGGGGCTTTGAATGGATGCAGCAGGATGAGGTGAGGTGCTGGTACAAACGCCTTGCGTTTATACTAGCGTGTGTGTGTGTGTGTGTGTGTGTGTGTGTGTGTGTGTGTGTGTGTGTGTGTGTGTGTGTGTGTGTGTGTGTGCGTGTGTGTGTGTGTGTGTGTGTGTGTGTGTGTGTGTGTGTACGCATGGCGTTGAAGTGGAAAAAGTTCCTCCCTCGTGTTGATTGAAGTGATGAATAAAAACAACAGCTCTCACACTAAGTTTTAGGAGGTTTTCCTCATTTTGTTAGGAATGTCACTGATGGCCACCTGGTCATGAACAGCGTGCCACCTCAGCAGGATTCATCTGCTCTGTCAGAGGTAAAATATGGATATGAATAAAAATTAGGATAAAAATCAATATGACTCTTTAAGTGCCTGTTGAAGTCAATATCTACCTATATTTTTGAGCTACAGTTTTAAGATTTTAGGGTCAGTAAAATGTCAATGTCAATGTCAAATGTATTTATATAGCACTTTAAAAGCAGGTATAAAACTGCACCAAAGTGCTGTACAAGAACGACAGTAACACAAATGAATAAAAACAGAGCATCGAAACACTACTTCAAATAAATGCAAAGAATAAAAATGAGTTTTAAGAAGCAATTTAAAATGATCCAGGCTGTGGGCAGATCTAATTTGGAAAGGTAGATTGTTCCATAAAGTAGGACCAAAAATAGTTTTTCAGATTTTAAACCTGCCCTGAGAAAAAGTTTTCTTCTTCATGATATTACAGAACTTCATCTCAGGGAGGCTAACCGCAGCGGCCCGCTGGTGAGACGCATCCTCCATCCCCAACTCACACCTGAGCTTTTTATTAGGCATCTTAAATGCTACATTTTGGGGGTTTTTTACATCTCAGGAAGTAATGCAACATAAACTGGTTAGTGCAAAAACACACATGAGATTTGTCTCTGATTTTAATAAAACAGAGTAGCCAACAGGGTTTAGAAATAGGAAGTTATTGTAACTCCTGCAAACAAAATAAAATAAAATAAATTAATTAATCAGCAAGTATGTCCCAGCTCTCTCAACAACTTCAAAATTCCAGAAATCCCAGTTAATTTCCTCCGAATAATAAATGATAAAAATAAATTCATTATTTTATAGAAAGAGAGATTATTTACAAGCAAAAGATCTATTAAGTATTTGTACTTATTTTTCTTTAAAAAGTTTGTACATTTTCTATTTTTTTAAATTTTTAGTAAGATGTGCTTTTTTAACCATGTCCAACTTAAATCAAAGAAGTGGTGGGTTTGGCTGCCTTACAGTGTCTGGGCAGATTTGTTCCTTATAGTGATAATATTTTTATTGTTATTATTTAATAGGCGCCTTTTACAGCCCAAAATTAACTTGGACAATAAAACTGATGCCACACATTTCTGAAACATTAGAGAAAATCTCTCATGTTTTCAAATCTTTTTAATACATTATTGTTTTTTGTTGTTTTTTTGTGCATTTGCAAAAGTCTTTCAGCTTTCAGTCACTTTTTGGCTTCAGGAAATGTCAAAATGTTTAAGATGTTGAGGGTCTTTCCTTAAAAACTGTCAGACTGAGCTGCAGTTTGAAATCTGACTGTAAAAAAGACTTAATTCTTTTTGTTCGAAGTGAGTCCATTTAACATGTAATATATCCACAAAAGTCATTGATTTATCTCCCTGTATCTCACTGTCTACGATTTTTTTTAAAAAGTAATACGTTTCAGTATCGAATATTGGGCAATTATTGAAACTTTTCTTTTAAAACATTCCCCCTTCAGTGTAATTTTGATGTTTATACTTAAAAGTTTAAATAAAATTATTCTAAGAGTGTGTTACTTATTTTACTGACATGTCCGCACCAGTTTAGTTCACCTCAGTTTTTGTGCCTACATGATATTGGTTTTGAACTGGCAAAGTGTTTATGGCGACATCTGGTGGATACACGTGGAAGGGCAAGTTTCCATCTGAACTAAAAAGGAAAATCCTGTGAGACCTAAACACAGCACAACTTACTGAGATCATATGAAAATGTGTACTTACTCAGCAATGATGTTAAAAGCCTTGTTCTAGAGCTAAATAATCACATTGCTACAACGGCATGTTAGAGTCGTTCTAGATAGAAAAGAGGAATACATTTCCACCATAAGAACTCTGAAATTTTGAGACTCCTCTCAAAAATGTTCTAGAAAAAAACGTGGAAATTTCTGAGTTTGAAAAGTTGAAAAATTGCTAGAAATGAGTTAATGAAACTTAATTTAAAGTTTCAAAAGTTGCAAACTTTTGACTTCTGAAACTCAGAAAAAGTTGAGAATTTACTAATTTGGAAACGATGATCCTAGTGCATCGTTGTAAATGGATGCTGACTTGGAAATTTTCAACTTTTGAAACTTCCTTTTAAATTTATTTTTTTTTTCAAGAAAATGTCTAATCCTAAAGATTTTTTTCTAGCAATTTTTTAACTTTTCAAACTCAGAAATTACCAAGGATTTTATTTTTTAACTTCTGAGATTATCCTAAAAAATTCAGAGTTTTCTTATCTCGCATTTTCACTCTTTCCAGCTCTGAAGTTTCCAAGCTTTTTCTAGAAAATTCCTGAAGTTAATCTAAAATATTTGAGTTTTTTGGTGGAAATTTACTCCTCTTTTTATCTACAATGGCCCTAATACGCCCATGTGCATCTTAACTGTACCTGGGTAAAAAAAAAAGGCCTTCCAGTCTAAAAGGTGTGTTGTGTCCCAGTTAGAAACTGGCCCAACATCTCCATTACATCATCAGTCTTTTCACAACAAACAACTGGTAGATCTTCTTTACAGTCTTTGTTTCTGGGCATCTGTTGGGGCAGTGATCTTACAATTGATCTGGATAAGCCAATTTCACTTATATGGTTACCACGGGAACAATAATGCTCATTAGGACTTGCGTGCAAGGGGTTTACTTCAATCAGTGAAAAGCCGTTTACACAGTGGGGTTAACGGGGTTAATGCTGACAGTAGTTATCTTAGAGTATTGGTGGGCAGAAATGTCAGTATTCCTTTCACGGGATTGACTTCCAGTTAATCTGGATTCATTTTTAAAAGGGAGTTTGGATTCAAACCAAATCAAAGGGGATCATGTGAGTCAATATGTTCAGGGTTCTGTTAGAGACTGAACAGTATCAATATCTCCAAGGCGTTGGCCCTAACACGTTAACCAACCTCACAGATGTGGGGTTGGTTGTGCATCTTTGGACAGTAACAAAAATGCCTCCCTTACTAATAGTCCCATCCAAAGTGATCTACACCCCTTTTTTATTAGGTCATTCTAACACATGGGCTTTAATCTAAGCCATTCCTTTGTGACTCTGGATGTATATTTAGGATCTTTGCCCTCCTGGAAGGTGAACCTCCAAAAGGTTTTCCTCAAGGATCTCTGCGTATCTAACTAGGCCAGATTTGTGGAGTCTGTCCACCGTTTAAACCTTTAAACTGTGGAAGGGTTTGTCCCTGTATCCAGTGGTAGTTTGAAAAGAGACAAGTACAACCTCAACAGGTTGCTGATTCATCACAGGCCATTATGCCGACACACACATCGATGCACACACTGATTCCTGAGGGCAACTCAGAAGGAAAGTTGAACAATGAACCTGGCACGCAGGTTTGTGAGCTGCAGGAGGAAAGACGTTGCCTGGAACAAAACGAAGAGTTGTTAACAATGACGTCGATTTTCTGCTCTGTTTTAAAACTGCAGTCTGAAAATATAAGGTTATAGTTTGGCAATGGCAGCGGAGGAATGAAGCAGTTCAGTCTGTGTTGCTTCCAAATATTGAGCAATTAAAGTCAGAGCAAGATGAATGTTTAAGATATCTGGGACGTTTCTACATGTTCCTCTAATGCCACGCGTGGTCCCGTGTGCAGTTTATGGGTTTTTGCTTTCAACACCCTGAAAACCATCTGTCACTACACATAATATATGCCATATGTGCAAACATGAAAGGCTCATACGTGATATACAGACTGACTTTGAATTGATCTTGACTTTGAACAAGTCTTCACCGATTCAGGTGGTTGTAGTTCAACTTCCAAATTTTTGCCTTCAAAATGCGTATTCATTGGCAGGAACCCCGTTTAGCTGTTGTTGGTTTAGTGTTACAAAGCAACGCTGAAGGTTTGTCCTCAAGTTGGTTCAACAATGAGGAGTCAGCAAAGAGCCTGAGGTGCCAAAGCATGAGGAGCCTTTACATCCTGTAGGAGGTGAGATAGAAACAGGCTGAAGTGGAGGAAGGACACAGAGGAAACAATGTGAGGGTCACTGGAGCTGTTTGTCTAATTTATGACCGGAGGCTTTAAGGACTGTTGCAGTGCACCGTCGGCATAGATTCGGCCTACCCTATGATAAATGTCACACACAGGTTGACCCCCCACCACTTCGTTGGATCTCTGTTTAACCCTCATGCAATTTCAACAGGGAGTGTCTTCTGTTTTTTCTTTTTTAGCCTGTTGCTGTTTTGCCGTGAGCTGTTTGAGGAAAAAAATGTTTGGCCCTCTTTCAGCCGTTTACCCTCCACCCCCTCCGACACTCGCAATCTTAACTTTCTGCTCCTGGCCATACAAAAACCGTAAATGCATACACGTGAACACGCATACACGTACTTGCGCACACTCTCATAAACCAGAATCCGTCTTTCTTCGAAAGAAGACACCCAACCCCAGAGATTTTGTTGCACATCAAAGTCCTTGTTTAGACATTCTCCGCTGCGTCCTGGACACAGAGACACTTCTCCAGCCCCGCTGACCTAGACATCCTGTCTGCTGAGACCGTAGGTAGGAGTTACCAGCTCTGATGTTAAAACTCAGAATTCTGCAACTTAAAGTACATGGCGTTCTCTCTTATCCATTTCCTCATCCACCCAGACTGAAGTTTGGAGTTGGCTTCTATTTGCTCTAAAGAACTACATTTTCTTCTTCTACAAAAACCTTTTAGTAACCCTATGTATTTTGACAGTATTTATGGTGTTTTTAAACACTTTCATTTCAAAATGTCATGATCTAAACTGTGCTTGTAACTGTAGTCTCATTTCAGTGAATGCATTCATTAAAAGGCTTTTTTTGGCAATAGGAGCCAAGATATGTTTGAGCTGAGGTTCTACGGCGAGTTAATTGGTTGACATTTAATGCTAATGTAATTTAGGGACACTTTCTTTGTGGATAATGAATGAGGAAGAGGATTACATGAGGAGCTGCAGAGTCCAGTTACAGCATGTTCTTTCTGAATTACGAGTGATGCAGTGACGTGAGGTGACGTTCATGACCGGAGACACTGACTCCTCTGGAGTGGACATATCAAGACATGAAACTCCCCAAAAACTTTATATTTCAGTTTTGACCTTAATTGAAACCTCTGTTGTTTTAAAAGCTTTAAATTTATGCTTTAATCTATTCACAGATGTTCAACAATACGACAGCTCAAAGGTCTTCAACCTGGGGGCTGTAACCCCGTATTGCAGGGCTTGTCAGATTTCTAATTGAGTAGATATTTTTTGCCTATTTTATTCAAAAATATGTCTTTCAATGCATGTCAATATGAATTCCACACGTAATAAATTGATAAACATAGGCATAAAATAAGGTATTTCAGTCAGAAATGCATCCATTTATCAGGGCCATTGTAAATATAAAAAAATAGGAGTAAATTTCCACCAAAAAAGTAAGAAATTTTGAGATTAATCCCAGAAATTTTCTAGAAAAAAAATGGAAAAAGATTGCAAATTTCCAACTTTTTTGGAAATTTGCGAAGATATTCAAGGAGCAAAAAGTTTGTTCACTGTGTTAAAAATGTTCCATTTTACGCAAAACAGCTTGTTAGTTGACCATCACATTTTAAACTGTGATGCCTGTGTTGTAGTCTGACAATGGCAGTGTGGTTTGACGAGTTAACAAAGCCATTGTTTGGGCCATGCTTCTAAGTATTGAGTTATGCCGCAGCAAAGAGAAATGTTAAGACATTTTATTGCTAGCAAATATGTTGTGGCTCTTCTTTCCTTCGGGATTACGCAGTTTCCTATAAGCTTCATTCCTTCACGGTTGAGCTGCGAAGGACTGGATAAAATGCGATGTGTTTCAGACTTCGACAGACTCCACGCCTCCAGCAAGAGCAAGGGGCTTTTATCAGACTTGGGCTAGATTATTTTTTATGTAAAACATTTTTAGAAAAGAAATTGTGTATGGTCATACCTTTAGCTGTACCACGGAGGTGAGTTGTCCTGGGTCGTCGACTTTATGTTTCCAGGTTGTCAATGCATAGATAGAAGAAGACTACGCAGTGACCTGAACCTGATATTTCTTATTTCTTTCTTTTGGGGTCATTTATGTAGAGAAATTTAGACAGACAGGTAACTGTCAACATGTTATAAGTCGTGTGTTGGTAATATAAGCAGCGGCAGCAACGGGCATACGAAAGACGCTGCGTGCGACACAACGCCATCTAATGTTAGGCACAGCTCATTACTGCCTCATGTATTAGAACAGCCAATGCTTAATTTCAGCTATTTTCACCATAAAATGTTTAAGTCATACAGAAAACATATTTATAGAAGAGTTGGGTCATTTCAGGTCACTTTCCTGTAATATTTGTTAGTATTAAATCAGTTATGATGGCAGGTGAGGAACTGTCTCTGCCTCCCTACAGATCAGAAAGGAACCTGACTTTAACTAGAGAACTACATTATCCACTATCCACAGGCTTGACCAAAATATGTAGATCACTGGGAGAAAATAACCAACACAAAGTCCCTAAATCATAAAACTTTTTATCCCATAATAAGCAAATCACTTGATAGGTTGTTAGACAAAAATGTTAGAAAAAATGTAAAGCTCCAATACCAAAAAAACACAACCATTTTAATAAGAGTTGTGTGTTTTTTTGTTGTTGTTTTTTTCCATCCACATTCTACAGTTTGTTTTCTTTCTAAAGCACGTGCCTGGAGTCAAACAGGCTGGTTCATTTAATCTCATGAGTTATGATTATAGACATGTAGGTCAAAAAAAGATCACCACGCCAACTGATGAAAATGATCTGTTGCTGCCCAATTCCAAATGTTTCACCATGAATATTAGAAAGTCCAAGAAAAAGGTTTTGCTCAAAGTAGTTTCTTTGCTTTGACTATTATTGTTGTCTTGTATGTTGATTAAAAAATTTTGATGACTGCCAGAAAGTCATTGTGAAGATGGCAGTAGTATAAATCACTTTTATAAAGCTGCCATTAGATGGCAGCATTCAGTGGGTTAGAGCGAGTCTGGACACACGCACATACACACACTCATTCACACAGGTTCATTTTTTCTGTCCTTATTAAAACATTACACTGACATATTCTTTCTTGGAGCCAATCCCAAATGCAACCCAAATGTTTCAAAGTATTTATAACAGACTCATGTCTCCATAAAGATACCAGGTCCTTGAAAAGTAAGCAACTGTCCCAACAAAGCTTCTAAAAAAGATCAAAAAGCAGATGTACAGACACACATAACCATAAGACTCAAGTCATTTCAGTGTACCTAATCATACACAAGGTGGTTCTGGAGTTTAGCCTACTTAGGAAGATTCCCAAATTCTTGCCCTTGTTTCCCAAACCTAATGTTGAACCCTTGGCTTCACGTCGCTGCCCTCTCAACCTGAACCGCTATGTACACATATGAGCTTCCCTCTTACATGTTTTATCTCCTCCCACCCCCTCCTGCACTCCTCTACCCCTCCCCTACCACCAACTCACTCTCATCTTCACTCTCTCTCTTTCTCTCTCTCTCTCTATCACTGGCACTGGAATCCATAGGCGTCCAGAGGACAGAAACAGGACAGAAAGGGTACCCTTGGCACCACATAGCACCACAACCCACCACAGACATGTCGGATTCTGAGACCGCGGCTGCCCCCGCAGAGGCCCCCGTCCCTGCAGCGTGCGCCAGCGTCAAAGCAGACCTGGACAAATGGTAAGTCATGGAATTTGTGTTGCAAGGAAGTTTGGGCACTTTGTCACTAACACTCATCACAGAGAGCCCGGCTTGACCGTCGGCTGAAGCTTTCAGAGATGCATTCGCATAATTGTACAGATTGAGGTGGAGATCAGTACGACCCTCATTTGCTTGCAAAAAGCTGGGCTGATACCTTCATGAGAGGCAACTGCACAAGCAAACATCACCATCACCCTGCGGCTGATAACAATTAAAACCTCGGAGTTTGTCACAACATCTCTGGGTCAGCTATGGACAGCAGCATTCGAAAATGCGCCACGATAAAATGGAGTCTCGTCAGCGGACACTAGGATTCCGGCTAAAAACGTCCACATCTTGTATGTGGGGATGTAACAGACTTTGACATCCCAACTGGGTGCTGAAAGGGGCTATGAAAACTCTGGGATATCCTGTGTATGGGAGAGTAATTGGAGGTTAACGATGTATGGCAGTGGGGTGATGCTTGATGCTTGTCCATCCGCATGGATGGAGGCTGGGAATCTGCTTACGTCACTAGTCTCCCTTTCCCCACAATACTTTGCGGCACCTCGATCCATTTGTCCCCACTGTATCCTTCCAACTCGTTCTGTGTCAACGTTCAGGGACATAAGGGAAAAGGACGTTTGGAGGGCTGTTTGTATATTTCTTTAAAAAAAATGCAATGACCTTATTTAATAGATGCTTTGACAAACACTTAATTTAAATTTATTATTTTTTGAGTATTTGTGAATGTCCAAAAGAGCTTAACTCCTAGAGACATCAACTAGGATATTGACACAGTGTCGAAAACATTTTTGGTTCCTTGTTATTTATAGCTTGATGAAGTGCTCACGTTTTGTGGAACGCAATAACAGTCTAGCTTGCTTTGGCAAGAGTGTTTAAGTTGATAAAGTTCTTGTTGGGGTATGAATCCTTTAGATAAGACTGCAAGCTGAGGTGGGGGCAGGGAATATAAAAAGGCGTGGATGAATCTTGCTTTTAAGATTTGCAGCTGCCAACTTTATGTTGAAGGGTACTAAGCCGTGTTTTCCTTGCAAGTTGTATGTTAAGTTTCAACACCACAGTGCAGTCACTGAAAAATACCTTCAATTGCTCTTCTATTTAAGACATTCTAGAAATGCAAGGAGATCTGGCCAAGAATTACACCCCATGGTGTTTAAGACACAAGATGCTCAAAGTAGATATACATGCTATGTCACTGACGTCCTGCAGGGCTCTGGGTTTATATAGGTCACTGTATGCAGCTGAAGTCAGCTGAACTTGAACCCAAGATTTTCAGACGTCCAAAATGTAGCAGCACAAGCACTGATAAATATAGCCTTCCAGCACATGTTAAGTTTTGAGATTTGAAGAGCCACAGTGACCCTAGTAGTAAACCCATACGCTATGACCTTGGATTTACGACCTTGAGTTTTAGTAAGACATGAATTTCATAAGAATCATTGTCCATTACATTTGTTTAATCTGTCATGCTAGCACTTCTGCATTTCCCTTTAATTAATGTGCCAGTGAATTCTTTACCTGCGTCTCTCCTCATCTTTATCGGATTCTAGAGTTTTATAAGAATCTCTATTGAGTTCAGTTTGTTTAGCTAGCTCTACAGGAATTGATATTTTAATTTGGTAGTATTGCTTCAGTCTGCAGTTCTAATCACTTTGTAAGAATTTAAGTGATGCTTTTGCTACATTGATGTTTGCTAGCTGAACACAGATGTAGCCTACATACATTTTGTGTCTTTGGAAAAGTCCCTGAATCTGCACCTTTTTTAGTCTTACAGCTTTTTATATTGAGTTTCAGCTTTAAGTTAGAATGTAAATGCTTAGCTATATTTATTTGGATGTATATTTTTTTTATTTTATGGAAGTATTTCCTACATCTAGTTTTCCTCTATTTCACAGGAATTCACATTGAGTTTTAGCTAAATTAAATGTTTAGCTATAGACATTTACACTTTAAAGGTGCTAAAGTTAGCAATACCCATTTAGCCACTGCTTTTTATTTCTTCTTGTGATGTCAAACCCAGAACCTGGACAAAATAGACTAACTCACCATTACCAATATTTTTGAGATTAACAAAAATCATTTTAGATAGATTTTGGAAGGTTTTAACCGGAAAAAATCTAATTATGTAATGCAATGTCAGTAATTCTTGTTAGAAGAACAATTTAATTATTTTGGCGTTGTTATCAAAATTTCTAAGAGCCAGACGCCATGTTGTGACATACAGAAGCTGCTGCCTATAACTGTACATGCACACATTTGGCTGTGTAGGTTGCTGCTAAAGGACGCTAAAGGATGCTAACCGTTGCTCTGTCCCGGCCTTGCTGCCATTCAAGTGAAATCTGTCAACAAATGGTTAAGCTAACAATTTGTCATCTGCCTAGACTGAAGACACTATAGCTCTTGTTCTTAGTCTTTGTTACTAAACCTTAAAACTGTCTTTATTTGTTCCTCAATAAAGATGTTTTGAAGGAAAATGTTCTGGTTTGACATCATTAGGTCTCCATGAGTCTGTTCCATGATGAAGGCCAAGGTGGTATCAAAATACACTTCTGGCTACACCTGGATTTGACTGCTAGCAAAATTTAGCTAACATTAAACTCAACAAGGCTTCATTTTGTGTAATGGTTAGTAGTCCCTGGGCATTTATAGCTTCTAGTATGTGTGAAACTGTATGTGCAGGACATGGTGAAGCGCTCTCTGTCATAGATCATGTTTCCACTCTACTTGATACCTGTTTTATTTAACCCAGGCTGGCTAAAGAAGCAAAGGCTTCACATTTACAGTGAGCCAGAAATAGCAAGAACACACTGAGGCGATCATGTTGAGAAAACTAATATGTCTGGGATAGAACTCCTCTTATCCTGGTTAATATGACATATTTCTCTATACAGCTACACTTATCTATACCTACAGGTATACAAAAAGTAACCTAACCTGTACCAGAAACTGTTAGACCTCCTCATGGTCTACCAGCCCTTAACAAGTTTACTGCCATGATTGTCATGACGATGGGACTACAGGATGATGTTTACTTCCACCTCATCGCAATTTTGGCCAGAAAAAAAAAAAATAAATAAATAAATAAAAAAACCTTACCTTAGAGATTCTTCTTTCATTATTTTCTGTGTACTTTACATGGAAACAGTTTTTTGCATCATGTGAGTAATGTGATGAACAACCTGATGTTTTATGCTGGCAGGAAGTGGTAGGAGGACCACTTCCTGTTGTTGGCGTGGCATGTTTTTGACTTATCGCGTGAACAAACTTATTCACGTGTGATTTTAGTTTCTTATTTAATGGAAAGAGCACAAATGCGGAATTGTGTTTTTTCAACATTAGCTGAATATCGACAAAGTTTTGTGCACATTTGGAATGGAAATGCAGCTTATGATATGCAGTTTCCTTATAGCGACACTAGCTAGGGCTCACAAAAAGTCTTCCCAAAAAATGATCAGAGAGCTGGATCTTTGATTTTTGACTTTATTCCTTTTACTTTTAGTTGTGTTGGAATTAGTCCCCTCAAATCTTTCCCACCTGCTCTCCATCTAACATGTGTTAAGCCCAGCCTAAACCACCTGACCCCCTGACCAATTCTTGTTCTCCACATCAACCTTTAACCTCTGCACCTGCCCACTGATGTTTTATATATATATTCATCCCCGATGACTCACTACACCTAACGGAGCCTAAATAATTCATCACCCACATCCGGCCGGGGCAGGGGGACGTCACTCCTTAATGCTCCTCGATCCACGTCCCAGGCCAGGACGTGGATTGACCGGACATGTTGCTATGACAACTCAGCTTTGCCCCTTGACCCTGTACTGATTCTCTGAGGAGATTACGCAATGGCTTTGTTGGTGATGATGTCATCAACTTCATACATACAGACCCGCTAACTGTAATCCCCTCATCCGGTGAGCATACCTGCTTGGATCCTTGAAGGACCTCAGTGACCCTCTGAAAGCCGACATTTTCATTAAGGACAACCGGAAATCCATTATTTTGAACAAATTATTCCCACTTTTAGGATTTACATTGTAGGGAATGCTTTCTGGGCCCGATGTAGCAGTAGCAGGGTTTATTTTTTTCCAACACCCTCGGGGTGCCGTTGTTGCTCTCTTGTTGGGTCTTCAGACCCAATCACGTTTCTGCTCTGTCCCACCACACGGGTGTGTACAGTGTACACTCGGCGGCCCGTCTCTTCCCACATCCTCACAAGCAGCACACAAACACACTCTTAGCTCCATCCCTCCAGGCAGAGCAAGGCTCAGAGTGATAATCTGCCAGCTGGATGTTACATCACTGCTGACAACGCGACGCAGCAGAGAGGGGAACGAGGCACAACTGGTGAATCAAAATTATGAGAGATGGCAACAGGGGGGCTCAGAGGGTGTGGGGGGTGGGGGTCCTGTTGGTCCTGTTGAATTTCCCCAGTGTTGGGTAATAAGGAATATTTCTATTCTTTTCTCACATCTGGTTTGGCTTTGAACTGAATGAACACAAGTCCATATGGAAATGGATACTTTTCATTTCACCATGAAAACTGAAACCTTTGAAACAATATGTATTGTGATAGACACGTGATCAATATCAAGAGATAATACATCTGATAGAATAATCACTGAGCTCTGATTCAGAACCACGTAGCATTCTGGGAAATGTAGGCAGAGCAAAGTCTTTAGCTGCTCAAACTCTCAACCTTGTTTGTCTATGATGGCATCAACTAACTAACTCACCCTTTGGTTACCCAGCAACAACTTATTGAGTGACTTGCGTGGCTCATAGCTGCTTAAAATGAAACAACAGCATAGAGTTAAAACTGTGAATGAAACAGAAATGGTGTCACCCACCATCCCATTCCTTTATGTGTGAGTGTATGTGGGCAGGGGTGGGTGTGTGTGGGGGGTGGGGGGATGCGGGTGTGTGTGTGTTGGACATGAGAGAGGGTCATTGCTAGATGAAAATGTTGCCTTTGTTTTTACAGTAAAACTTGTAATACTCAGGCATGTAAAGATTTCTAACACGTATTCTGAACTGTAGCAACGAGTAACAAGCTGAATCATTTCCTTTCAGTTCGTTACGTTTGTAGATATTCTGGATTCAGACCTTTAACGCCAAGTGAAGCAAATTATTACAAAAACAATAATAATAAAAAAGTTCAGGTTTTCTTGCTGTGGGTACATAGTGAATATAAAAGTCATGCTGGGGCCTGTTGCTGGAGGAGCAGCTCCTTACAGGGAGCTGATGAAGCCCTGGGAGGAGAGCCAGAGGATGAGTCTACAGTAACATGACACTCTGTTATCTCTGTTTCATCACGCAATCTTCTCCTCCTCCCCCTCCAAACACATGGACCCATCCTCTCTTCCCTCCCTCCTCTCTTCCGCTCCATCACCCTGACGCTCTGTGGCAGCGTCTGCTGCTGAATGGGAGCCTGTATTAATCCGCAGCCATCTTTTCCCTCTTTCCTTTCATCCCTCTCACTCGTCGGACGTGCTCCCGCTCACGTCTTTTTTCTTTTCTTTTTCCCCCACATCTGTTAGCATTTCAAACAGGCATCTGTTTAGTCAGCAGGCTTTAAACCGCGGATGCAGATTTAAAGCATCCGCGCCAAATCCTTACCGACAGAATTTGGCGTTCTGAATTTTTCTTCGGTTTGCCCCTTAGTCTTTATCGGTCTGATTCGATCGATCTGTCTTGCAGCGTGGCGGAGAAGGGAGTCGAGGGCTGCAGGGAGCTGATGGAGGCCTTCGCCGCCTGCGTGAAGAGCGCAGCTGAGGGGACGTCGTGAGGAGCCCCCTGCAGCCTGACATGTAAGGATGGACTCAGTCCTGCTCAGTTCAGATGGGAACAGTTGGGAAGCCTTTTTTGTGTGTGTAGGTGTGTGTGTGTGTGTGTGTGTGTGTGTGTGTGTGTGTGTGTGTGTGTGTGTGTGTGTGTGTGTGTGCGTGTGTGCGTGTGTGCGTGTGTGCGTGTGTGTGTGTGTGTGTGTGACATAAACATAAAAAAAATGTTTTTTTAAAAGATGTCAAACTCATGATATGAAATCAGAATTTTTCAGGGTGATACTCTTGGAAGGTTGATAATGTAAATGTCAAAAACTATTGCAAAGTTAAATAAAATAAAAAAATATATTTTTTCCAAATAAGAAAGCACTTATGTTATACTGTTACTTAGTTCATGTGTGCAGATCAGGGGAAGACTGTATAAAACCAATGCAAAACCTCCAGAAGAGAGCTATCCAAATTATGACTGTGTGAGATTGTTTTCATCCAACTAATGAAATATTTCTTACATTGTATACTTTAAATAATGTGATTTAGTAGAGCTCAGACCAGCATTATATGTACAAAGCCTCTAATAAACTCTTTTCAATGTGTATGCAGAAGGGGTTCGACATTAAAGAAACAAACTGATTTCAGAAGGTCAAATATTAAAAATGACTGTACTTCAGTTAGAGGGATTCAAGTGTGGGATAATGGTTGTGGAGAGTTAAAACTGTGTTTTTCTCAATTTAAATAAAAAAAGGTGTGTTAAACAAATGCAATAACATTTATTCATGTTTTCTTTTATGAGTTTGTCCACAAACTTGACTGGAATGTTTTAGAAAATAGTAAAGAAATATTGTGCTTCTTTGAGTCTGAGGAGGCTTTGTGTGAAAGCCTACTTTTTCCGGTTTACACTTTGTGTTCTTGCCCCTGACAGGAATTTAAATATTATTAATCTGTTTTTCCACTAGTTTTGTCTTGTGTGATTTTTTTATTTTATTTACCTGTGTTAAAAATGACTGAAAAAATAAACTAATTAATATCTACAGAGTCACAACTGTTTTTGCATTTTACCAAAAAAGAATCCTCGCAGTGTCACAAAGTGCCCAGATGCTAAAACACTACAACCACAAACTTTAATGTAGTTTATTGTGGATGTCATGTGAAATAAAAACAAAAGGTGTCAGGCTGTTTGAGAGGACAGAGCATGCACACAAAATAGACAGAAGCACGAATTCTGTACTTCTGCTGTTAAAGAAAGGTAAAGATTTAGTATCAGCTTCTTTATCTTGGAGAGAAACTCTACAGTTAAACATGTTAACCATATTGGCAGAAAAAACAGAACAAAGCAATATGAAATAATATCTTCAATGCTAATACAACACATTTCTGCTGAAAGAAGGATATTAACGTTGCCATTTATGTCCAAGGTTTGTGGAATATATACAAGAACAACTGAACCGATATAAAGTTGACAAGATAAGCAATTTAAAAACCTGAAATCATTTGCTGTCATAAGTCTCTGTTTTAAATCCGCCCTCCTCTCTTCCAGGTCCAATGCACCGAGTCCTCCAAGTTCCCAGCATTCCCTTTCTGCACAACAGCACTCGACTGAATGGTGATAACAATAAGGATGACGATTATCGTGGGACAAACACTGTGTTGATCGGTCTGAGTTTGGGATCTGGAAGCAGTAACCTTAGCATCCCCTCCCTGCCCCCTGCGTTCCTCTCCCTGTTTTAGCCGTACCTGGTCTCCCTCAGTCTTTCCGTCGTCCTCCCTGCTGATATCCAGTACATTGACAATTCCAGAGAGCTGATGGGCTGTGATGTAACCTGTCGACTTGAGATAAATGCTTATAAATGGAAATAAAGTATAAAAGAACTGGTGTGAAAACAAACTGATGCTCTTGGTTTTTTGGGGGGGGGTTATGCCTGTATTGTAGGATGTGAACGCCACGTTTCCACTGAGCGGTACGGCGTTGGGTGTTGACGTGGTTCGGTGCGCCATTTTGTCCGTTTGCGATGCCGCAGCATACAGCGACAAGTCGATTGCAAGTTTTTAATTTCCAGCTCTGTAGGAACATTTTGAGGATTTGAGGACAGTTGAGGATACCTCAAAGTTTGTCCTGTACACAAACCAAATGTTTGGTGACCGTCCTGCAGAGAACAGAGAACCTTTAGAACAGGGCTGCCCAAAGTGGGTCCTGGAGGGCCGGCATCCTCCATGTTTCAGTTCTCTCCCTGATGGTAACAACCTTTTCAGCATGTCAGTGTTCTTCTTAGGCCTTCTAACGAGCCATCATTAGATCCAGGTGCGTTAAACCAGGGACAGATCTAAAACATGCAGGATGCCGGCCCTCCAGGACCCACTTTGGAAACCACTGCTTTAGACGCAGCCTGGCAAGAACACATTCAGTTACAGCAGAGACTCTACATACTTGATCAAAGCAGAAAATTCGACTCTGAGTCACGTGGTTGCGGACTGTTCGT
Organism: Xiphophorus maculatus; assembly: GCF_002775205.1. Classification (NCBI taxonomy): domain Eukaryota; kingdom Metazoa; phylum Chordata; class Actinopteri; order Cyprinodontiformes; family Poeciliidae; genus Xiphophorus; species Xiphophorus maculatus. The sequence continues at coordinate 23,172,295 of NC_036458.1, read as the reverse complement.
TTTTGTACAGCGCTTTCATACTACCTAAAGCAGGGGTGGGCACTCCTGGTCCTCGAGGGCCGGTGTCCTGCAACTCTTAGATGTCTCCCTGGTCCAACACACCTGAATCCAACAGCTGAATCTCCTCCTAAGTGCAGTCAAGTTCTCCAGAGTCCTGTTAACGACCTCATTATTTGACTCAGGTGTGTTGAAGTAGAGATGCATCTAAAAGTTGCAGGACACCGGCCCTCGAGGACCAGGAGTGCCCACCCCTGACCTAAAGGATTAGGTAGTATGAAACCTAATCCATAGGTTCTCCTCACGTTTTATTAGACCACGGACAACAACGTTCCAATTTCCATCCAGGGAATTTCAACCGATCGGCAGTCTTTGTAGTCAGATTGCAAAGAATCATACAAATGCACATAACTTCATTTTAACTTCATTTTTGTTCAGAAGTCTTTACTCTAGGTGTTTGTAATATACTTGCACTAAATTAATAATAATTAAAAAGTCATTCTCATATATACAAAAAGTTAGGAGGAAGAACTTTTTTATTTTTAATTTTCTCTGACACTAGATGTTCCATCCGGTGTTTGTTAGCTAATTTCTTCCCTCATAAGGTCGTTACGTCTCCTGGCAAAACGAAAACCGGACAGATGAAGCGGACTGGTTGATGAGAAATGTCAACGTTGCTGCAACGAATGAAGTGTGTGGGTGACGTTTTTGCATTTTATTTTGTGATGTAAAGGGTCAAAAAAAAAATTCCGTGCATTTCATTTGTTTTATCATGTTTAAGTTAAGCCCCTGTTTTTAGTCTCTTACTCTTGATTTTTCCTGGAATCGTCTTGTACGTGAAACGTGCGACACAGATCATCTCGCCCCACTTTGCCTTTAGCCAGGCCTTCTCGTCCATCATCAACGTCTGACCTCACAAAAGACTTCCAGCAGACTGCCTTCCTGCAAGAGTTACAGCTGTTATATTGTATTAAGAAAGGGGTCTCATTAAAGTTAATGCCAAGCATCTCAATACAAACCATTCTATATTGTGTCAGTGCTGAAAGGTCTTCAGCCTCGCTAAGAAAGAGCCGAGGGATCAGATTCTGACAAGCTCACCCGAGACCTAGCAGCTGTCATCGGCTGTCCCAGAGGGTCAAACCGGACAGTCGTTTGTCCACACGCTTCCTTCATTCACATAACTGTGGAGGTGTTTGTTAAATCTGGTGTGTGCATGTAACAAAATGTACAAAAAAGCAAAAAATAAGCAACTATTTTTATTAAATATACCAACAAAAAAAACACAAGCGGAAGCTAAAGTTACTCGTCTAACGTTTATGTAAAGGTTCCCACTTCAATAAATTATAATGTCAAGGAAAACTGTATGTCATTTGTTTGAAATGGTTAGACTCATGTACCTGATATGAATTCATAACATAAAGATGTAACTGTACTAAATCTCATGTGATCCAGAAATCAACCAGTCTGTCGTATCTATTGAAATATCCGTCTGAAGGAAGGATTCCTTTTGGATTTTTCAGAAATACTGAAGATGTTTTGTAACTCAAATAACTGAACTGTATTTCCTGGTAACCATTGGAAACGCACCGATCCAATATTAATATATATATCGGTCCAAATATTGAAAAGAAATTCTATCTGGTGTCATTGTCACAATACCCGTCACATCTATTCAGTCTAATTCTATACTTTGTCCTGTGACCGATGTCATGCTTTATTGTTTATTTTACATTATATTTAGAATTCCTAAGTGCACTTTCTGAACCATCTGAAAGGTTTGTTGCAGTTTATTTTACATGTTTGACCAACATAATCAACCTATTGTTTTTTATCAGTTTCAGTTTCTTTATTATTCTTTATTGTAATTAGGAGAAGCTGTTCTACTCCTAATTACACTGACTGCACAAATGAAAACTGTGTTGCTTTAACATGTTTGACCAAGATTGTGAAGCTATTAGTGAGCTGTACTGGTGCAGAGTTATTAAATAAATGTTTAATTCAGCACATTTATGTCTGTGTTTAAAAACAAAGAAACATTTTTAGTCAGTTCAGCTGTTTTTCTGTATCGGATTCGCAAAGATCATGTCTGACATGAGACAAGAACTTTTAAAAGGACATGTCATCCTTCCACTCAACTTCCCAGTAATATGCTGGGATACAGCCCTTCTTCTTTAGCATTGGCTTACCCTCCATGTTGAAGATGTCAGTGACTCTCTAGGGCTGAGGCAATTAACCGTAATGAATCGATTGTTGAATTAATTGTCAATTTAGCTAATTGATTGATCAAAAAGGCCTAAAACTGAAAGAACAAAACAATTACAAAAGGAATTGAATTATTTTTTTACTTGCATCTTTTAACATATTTTTAATATTGTACAAAAAAAGGCTTAAATGAAAACTCCGCAAAATGTGAATAAATTTTACCCGACTAATCAATTAATCGTTAGAATAATCAACAAATTAATCCACAAATTAATTAACAGATTAATCAATAATTAAAATAAGTGTTCGTCACGGCCCTGCTACCTGCTGTAAAATTTTCAATTTAAGGCCATAACCAAACAAAAACCTCAATTATGTTTTCTTAGATTTTAGTAATATTGAACCTAAACAAGTGTTTAGATCGACTTACCTGAGCAAGTAACCGTTTTCTTAATAATATATTCTAATTTACCGCATTGTACTCGCCAACATTACAGTGCAGGTGTTGTAACTTTAAACATCATCATCCTCAAACTGAGCTTTTACTCTGCATGAACAACTTCGATACGCCACTCAAACATGAGCAGTCCAGACCAGAACAAAGTCTGAGTGCCTGACAGCAGCTGTATCATGTCTTCTTGTTAAATACCAAATAAAAATTCCACAGTGGGGAGGAGGACATACTGTATTTCTGTACAGACGAGCCTAAAGGGCAAAGGGAAGAGCGTAACATCAGAGAGTCAGTCAAACTACACGTTAAAATGACAAAACCGCTCAGTTTAACCAGTCATTTTTCATTACACAAGTTTTCTGAACACATTGAAACTGTAAACTGAAAGACCTTCGTTGTATTTTCACCCAGTGCAGTTAATTCATCTACATTCAAAACCTGGTTCTGTAAAAAAAAAAAAAAAAAAGTGACAAATCTTGTTTGTCTCTCATTTAATCAGTCCAGACGACATAATTCTGACCATGTGAGCTTCTAAGTTAATTCAAAGCATTTGAGTAAAACACAGAAAAAAATGTGAACATATCACAATTTAACGCATCGCTTCGTTGAGTGACATCATAAAAGAAATAGAAATAAAATAAAATCTGTAAATATGTCAACAGATTTACATTATTCATAATAATTTTTTACCAAATAATTTGACTTTAAAAAAAATGTTCATTGTTCTGGATTTGTCATCACAAAGTTCTGACCTCAGTGAGGACAGACCCCAGAAAACAGTGTGTACGCATCAGGTGTCCGTCTGTGTTTGTGTTACAGACTCTGTTCAGGAGGACGGTCCATCCGACTGAAACACACCAACAGCAGTGAAAAGATCTGCCAACAGCATCTTCTTCCATTTATGATAACATGAGAGGGACAAAAAAATCAAACCAAATAAAAACGTAACACCGCCATCTTGTGGTTGGAAACATGTACTTGCATTAGCAGGAGTAAACAAGGTTTTACATCTAACAGTAAGTGCATAGCCAGTAAAAGAGGAATATAAACAGGGAGTCTTTATACACTTTCAATGTCTTCCAGAGGAAAAGTATGAAAAATTGACAAACATACATCTGAAAAGTGTGGCTTGCATTTATAGTCGGTCCATCTGAATTAATACTTTGGAGAACTGCATTTTGCAGAAATTAAAGCTACAAGTTTGAACATCTAAAGACAAAAATTGTAAAATTTCGGATCCAAATTTCTTCACACCGTTTCTTAAGATCAGTCGCTCCTGTTGAGCAAATCTTGACCCAAATTCTCAAACAGATTTAGGTTTGGACTTTGACTGGACCACTCCACCAGATGGCCCCTATCAGAACAAAGGAGTCTGAGTAGACATGGAAGGCCACACTTTTGAGATCTTTATTGTGAAACACAGAAACGTCTGTTTGCAACTTGATCAAGTGAAAGAGCATGAACAATTTCTAGGAATCTGTTTATGAACAACAACAAAAACAGAAATAAAAAATGGCGCTAATCGCCCAGCAATCACTAACCATCGACTCCTTTGTTGTGATTTGATTTAATTTCCAGTTGCAGAAACTGAGGAATTCAGATTATTATTATTTGTTTTATTATTATTCACGATGCTGCCTCAGCGGGTCAGAGACAGAGGGACGTTTGTGCGCTTACACACTCACACACACACACCCCACACCCACACACGCACAAACACACACATACGACAACACACGGCACCAATGGATAATCTGAGCTGCATGCATCAACCTGACCACATCCAGAGATTAAGATTAACGTGGATTAAGCTTTAGGAATCAACATCATGCAGCTATCACAATGTGGAGCCTGGTCACACACACAGATTTGTAATGTCTGAAAAGCGGATGCAGCCGGTAGCCCGGGTTAGCCTGTTAGCTTGTTAACAATATCAGATTTTTTAATTTATTTATTTTCAGTTTTACTATTAATTGAAGAAGAATTAATCACATAAAGACTATTTTTCGCACACTGAACGCAGATTCCGTCCAGGCGGTCTAATCCTTCTGATAACTAAACTGGGGCTTTAATACTGTTCCTAAAAAGAGAAAATAAATATTAACGTAATAGCTTTTCTCCATTAGACTGCGCAACTAAGCCGCATATTTGTAAAATCTTCAGTCTGAACAAGAGAGCCAGCCATCTGGCACACCATAATAACCACTTGTTTGACTGTCAAACCAATTGTTTTCTCTTTTTTTTTCTTTAATTACAATATTATATTTGTGATTGTGATTACCTTCCTCAGTTTTCATGTTCTTTTATTATGCCAAAGTTCCACACGTCCAGTAAAGTTCAAGGTTTCCAAGCCCCGAAAATGTCAGATTTGTGTGATTCTTAAATATTAAAGTTTTTTTTAATCCTTTATGCTTAATATCACACTGTACACTCCTAAAACCTCTTTTCAGTAATCCTCCAAAAGCTGTTTCATCTTCTTACCACAGTAAGATGCTGCGTTTCTTAGAGCTGTGGCTTTAAAACGGAGGCTGATGCAGCAAAACACCAGGAAATAAATCTATCTATCTATCTATCTATCTATCTATCTATCTATCTATCTATCTATCTATCTATCTATCTATCTATCTATCTATCTATCTATCTATCTATCTATCTATCTATCTATCTATCTATCTATCTATCTATCTATCTATCTATCTATCTATCTATCTATCTATCTATCTATCTATCTATCTATCTATCTATCTATCTATCTATCTATCTATCTATCTATCTATCATAACAAAGTAATAAATAACAAGATTAAGTCAGAATATTCTGACTTTATATTCTTATAATTTTATGGGACGTTTATCCCCATATTATGATTTTATTCTCATATGAGTTTTTCCATATCATTATAACTTCATTCTTGCAGTAATATATGAATTTATTCTCATAATATTATGACTTTATTCTCGTAAATGTCATTATTTTTTTCCTTCTTTGTATCACCTAAACACTTGTTGTTATTTATCTGCCTATGTATGAACATTTGCAAGTTCTTTTTTCATTTCTAAGCAGAAATAACCAGATTGGGCGTCCCACAGGAAGTGGGTAAGTGTTTCGCCCACGACGCTCTTCATGCAAGGACCGCCACTGGTTAACTAAATAAAATCTCCTTCTGTCTTCTCTCTCAAAACCTTTGTTTTGTAATTTCCCGTGACTTTGATTCTGACCTTCCGGTTGAGATTAATAGATATTTTTTCTTTTGTGGCTGCGGCGGGTGAAAAACTGGAAGTTGCATTTCAGACAGGGAGCAGGGTGGGGCCGCATCAGCGGAACCCGGATGCTGATGCTGACCGATGGAGAGCAGGAAGCTGGAGAGAACGAAGAGGTAGAGGAGTGTAAAGAGAGAGGGGGAACCGGCTGGAGGGTCGGCAGCAGCAGCAGCAGCGGTACCAGTCTGCAGCAGGACAGGGACATCCCGACAGCGAAGCGCAGCTCCTGTGGATTGTGTCCGTCTTCAGGAGCAGAAAGCCGGCCTGGTTTAGTTGTTTGTGCATCATCTGCGCCGGCTGATGAGGGAGGAGATGCGGTAACATCATGAGCACAGCCGTCCAGGGAGGGAGGAAGCAGGGAGGGGGGAGCGCTGGGGAGTCGCCAGCTGAGGATGCTTGTTGTTTCTAGAAACGAGCTCAACCGTCGGACCGAGTTCTGATCCACCTCCAGCAGCACCGGCACAGGGCGCGAGCCCCTCCCCGCCGCAGCCGTCCCGAACCCGGGGGCGCATCGCCTGTCTGCCTCGGCCTTCCCGGAGGGTGTCTTTTTTTTTTCTTTTTTTTTTTTTTCTGAAAGCTCACCCTCCTCTTCCTCTGTTTCCTGATGCAGGGTCAGGGAGGGGGTGAGCCGAAGTGTGCACCGGATATTGGAAAACCCATTCTTCTTGCTCATGCCTTAGTGATAGCAGATTATAATCTGGACGACAGCAGACAGGAGCCGGGACATGCGTGACGTTAGGAGGACTACGGGAACATGTTTAGACGGCAGCAGCAGCAGTGAGGACAGGGGGTCCCTGATATCGATCCTCGGGATGGATCCAATCAGGCCGTTCTGACTCGGGTTATTTGAGACTGTACTCTTAACAGAAATCAATCTGAGGCCAAAGTAGCCTTTCCTGTCCAGCTCCCTGCATGAGCTTCTGCTTTCCTGCTCCACTTTGGCCAACTATTAGCTGGATGCACACGTCATCTCTTCCCACCTCTCCATGTGGATGATGCTGCATTCCGCGCGGCGCTGAAAGGGAACTGCTTCTGGATCCGACCGCATGACAAGTTGAAGGGAGTAGCCTGCAGGAGCCCCCCCTCTTCACACACACACCTCGTCCCCAGCTTCGGATCACGACCAGTTTACTCTTTTTTTTTCTTTTTTTTCCCTCCGCGCGCGCGTGCGACGCGCGTTGCGGCGGTGCGCACGTGATCTGGATCTGCCGTACAGTCTCGCGGGGGCGTAAAGTCGACTTTTGGCAAGAATGAGCAGCAAAGAGATCACGGTGGGCCAGTCCAGCCAGTACGTGGGGCCTTACCGGCTGGAGAAGACCCTCGGGAAGGGACAGACAGGTAGGGCCCAATTTAAATTCATCCATACAACTAAAATCAGAGGCGGTGCGACGCTATGTGAGGCCCTGGGCAGATATGTATCTAGGGGCCCACTTACAGTCAGACTTAATGCAAGTGTTAAAGACATAATTTGATTCTTTGTTCACAAACCATTTTGAGGCCAATTTCCAACTTAATGTTTTCATAAAAATCTCCAATTTGATTTGTATTTATTAACTGTATCAAATAGGGATGCAACGAGACGGCTGCTACAGGATGATACCAGTTGACAATTATCTTTTGAGTCAGTCTGATTCTGGCGTCGACTAAAATTTCCAAGGACTATAATGCATAAACGAGGAAAGAAAAACTGCTGTGTGTTCATTGATAGAGGAAGTAGTTTTGAATCCAACCGAACATTTGAAAATCACAGGATCATCTCAATTTATATAGCACAGCAAGTGTCCATAACATTTATTTAATAAAATTGTTCATTGTAAATGTGATTAAAGACCTGAATTGATCTGTTCGATTGAAATCCAAAATTCCTCACTGCAAATGAACCAAACCTTTTGAGCAACCTGTCCTCCTACTCACCTGTGGGGGGCGCTGCATCAAGAACCACTGAAGGACACAACATGAAAACCTCTGAAGACACTCAGAGCAACTTCCTTCTTCACAAAATGTAAACAAAAATGGAGTGGCATCAGATTTTAGCGGTTGTTGGATTTCTCTTTTATCTTTGGCAAAAGACCATGAGCCATTTCTCCCGCTGGCGCTAGTTACGTACATTTGTTTTGGCTGTATTTACCCATAATGCCCTGCGCTATAGTCCGCTTCCTGCTTTATATACATGTCTATATATAAAAACAAAAGTGATTTGTTACAGAGTTGATATTTTTAGCGTTCAGAGATTTTTAAATCGCGTGGTAGAGATTAGCACAGTTAGAATAACTTCCTCTGTCTCTGTGTGTTTTCCCAGAGAACGTAGATCCTGCCATAAGGCAGCCAACAATTTGTAAGTCCATCATGGTCCACAAAAACTTTACAAAGGATTACAAGATCACACAGCACAATTTTACTATTTCCTGTTAGCTGTTAGCTTTTTTTGATAGTATTCTTTTGAATAGCTTTGTTTTTTTATCTCTGCGCTCTAGCTGACTTCATTTTTCGACACCTAAGTGCTACAGAAAATAACTGAGACTTTTTTAGGGGCACCAACTTCCATACGACTGTTGTTGTCAACACAACCTGTTGGAAGTTACCTTTGGCGCATTTGCTGATAAAAAAAACGTGTCAATGTTAAGTCAAGCAGAGATTTACACGTTGATTCATCCTTTGCTACAAATTATCAAGCGTTCACCAAAGGAATGGTTGCATTTTAGGCAATGAAATGTTTATTTTTTTATTTTACAAAAGAATTTAAAAGTTTTTGCATCTCTTAACGCATTTCTAACCTCTGCATAAAAAAAGGCTTAAATGGCTAAATGAAAAATCTTTGGAATTTTTCACATTTTTTCCCAGATCAATCAATTAATCATCAGAATTGATTAATAAAATAATTGTTAGTGGCAGTCCCAGTTATGAGTTATATACATAGATGCCAACCGGATTCATTTTAATGACACATGTGGAGAAAGTCTTCCTGAATGAGTGGCTTTTATTTGAGCAGCGTTTGTGACACTGTCAGAAAAAAAAAAGTAAAAATTTCTGAATTATTCATGACATTTTGCTTCCTTCCTGCTCCCCCTCTGTCTGCCTCTCAGGCCTGGTGAAGCTGGGTGTCCACTGCATAACCGGGCAGAAGGTGGCCATAAAGATCGTGAACAGAGAGAAGCTTTCCGAGTCGGTTCTAATGAAGGTACGGCGCCCGGTTCTGTTCGGGCCTCCGACTGATGCGTTCACGTGTGTCGGTGTCTGTCGTGTTGCTCTGCAGAAGCAGCAACAGGAGTGGTTAGTTATTTTGTGTCAGTAAAAAGCCTCCCGGTGCGTCTTGAGGCCGCTGAGTGTGAGGGCACTGCCTCTCTGCGCTGAACAATTGGAGCGATTTCAGTCTGCTAACTGATGAGAGCTGCTGCAGACAAAGTGGACTAAAATAAAACTTCTGCTCGGCCCCGGCATCTTTGCTGTGGCTGCAGGCAGAGAAGGTGGAGTGTCAAACAGAACGTAATGCCAAATAGAACGTCAGACCCTATGGAAGCCAGAGATTTAGCTAGCTTCCATAGGAGCTAGCCAATTCTAGCTCCTATGGAAGCTAGAGATTTAGCTGCCATAGAGCCTGACCTTCTGTTTGGATTTAATCTAAATCTCCATAGAAGGGTTTGCCTCTATGGAGAGAAGACAAAAGTATAACAGTTGGAATAACATCAGTTAATGCAAAATTGGAGAGTAGCAGAAGAAGAAAGTGAGGACAAGTGGTCAGTTTGCCCTCCAGTAGCCTGAGCCTATAGCGTCATGGCTACAGAGATAACTCAGGTTGAGCTTACTGCTTAGAATGAGACATGAGAAAACCAGATAAGCACATACAATTCAAGCGAAATACTCTGTATTGCATTTGTAATGTAACAAAAAGTAAAAAGGTTGAAAGAGGAATGAACACTTTTCCTCTGCCCTGTATTTCACACCGTGGCTCAGGCCCCATGGAGCCTATTTAAAGGACAGGGAGCATTAGTGTTCAATACCCAATCCCTGAGTGTGGAGCGAAAATCAATGATGGGCCTCGTGTTCTCCTCTGAGGCAGACTCTTTCAGGACATGTCACAGACAGCTACCTCTGCTAACGCCATAAATGACTGGCTTTAGGAGCGAAATCAGTCATTCATAACAGTTAGTGTGAATATTTGTCAAAACTTGGAGATAATTGCGTTCTTTTGAGAGTTAAGGTTTGCTGTCCACATCGGGATATGGATATTTTCTGAGTACTTCCGAGTTAGAGTTGATATTTACTAAAGTGGAGTTTAGTGGGACTACTAGGGTCATCAATATTATCAATAATATCAGAGCTACAACTTATCAGTGGAGTTCAGTTCACACCAATTTCAGCTAAATAATTCCACCATGCAGAATAAATTCAGAACCCATTAAGAAGTCTAAGCAAACACCATTGACCTGGCAGGAGTTAGGTCAATGTTCTTATTTTGAAAAGTAACCTATTCTTCTCATTCAATTTTCTTTAGAATGTCCAGAAATGATAAGCAAAGGTGACCTACTTTTTCCTGTTAAATACCCCAAAAACCTGGCAACGCAACCTCGGTAGAATCTGTAAGATACGAAGAGAAACATGCTTAAACTGATTTTATAAGGAAAATTTGATCCGGCGTTATAAGTAGACTTAACAGAGGAGTGTCTTATTAATAGGAGTGATGTAACAAGGCTCCTTTTGAGATGTGGAGGAGGAGAGTTCAGAGCCAAGGGCAGGAGGAAGGCGACGATGAGGAGTTGGAGAGCAGAGGTCTGTAGGGGTCAAGAGGTGAAACAGTGAAAAGCTGAGACAAACCATAACGCCAAAAATCATTTTTACCAGGACAGGTAAGCATTAACTTCTACACAATACCCCACATGTTCAGGCTCACCCCTGAAAAAGAAAGTTGAGTCAAACGCCTTAAAATAAATGTACCATCTACTTCCACATCATGGAAGTGCATTTATTCAGTGAGACAAACGTCGTCTTACACTGAGAAATGTTTGTTTCCTGTAAAAATACCTTTTCCGGGCATATTGGTAACCTCAACAATTCAGATTAAGAAAATACGACTGGTTTTTGGATTTTATGCTTCAATATTTTTAGAAAGGCTGTTGCAAACTATTATTTTAGTAAGCAGGCAATCAATTGATTATTCTGACAATTAAATGAGCAAGTGAATGAAACATTTTGTTGAAGTAAAATATTGGTAAGCAACTGCCATAACAGGAGTATTAATATCGGAAGTTAATATTGGCCCAAATTTTTGCATCCCTGCAATTACTTTACTGTGGCTTAAAAAAATGAACCTGTAACAATAATAGCTCACTTTTTAAGTTAACCTGGACAAAAATGATACAAAAATCTGAAGCTATGTTAAATTTAATAAGAAATCTGCAAGCTCACAAAGACACTTCTAAAAGATGTCTATGCTCCAGTTTATGTGTTCATCTTCAGCCAATTTAATAGATGATCTCTCACTTTGCAAAACATTTAAAGCTTTTGTGTGCATGTTAGCAACGGGATTTGGCACCTTGGTCACACACAGAAACAACACATCCCAGCTGTACACACCACGGTGCGCTTCACCGCCCATTTGTTGCGAGCGCCGTGGTAGGAAAGTTGATTTCTGGTTAGTCTGTAAAACTACACACAGCACCAGCTACCGCAGCCCGCTGCGTTCCGTGTGTCAGCGTGAGTCTCCGCTCCACCTGCACACCTTCACCCGCCGCGCACTTCGTCCTTAATGGCACACGCAATTTCCAGTAAACTTCATAGGGCTGATGCATTACATGTAAAATGTTGGCGATTGGGTGAAATCAGATCACACAATCGCTCACTTTTGCTCCAGTGAGCGAAAGTTTCTCAATAGTCGAGGATCCAGACCCTCGGGACGAAGCAAAGCGTAAAACAGATGGCAGGTGGTTTCTACCAGACTAAGACAAACCAGGTCTTTTTAGTGAGGACATTTCGAAGATCCATTTTCTTTGTGTGTTTGTGAAATATTATAGGGAAAGACTTATGTGCCAAAGCACTAAAACCACTGGTAGATTTATTCAGAGGAATTGCACAGGGTGCGTACAGCAGTATTGGGTCGGATGGGGTTCTGTATCAGTTGTGAACCCTGGCATTGGCTCTACAAGTCTCAGCTTCATGCTCACCCTACTGCTTATCACTAATTATCTCTGTTTTAAATTTACTGAACTAACTAAAGACTATTCAGCATCGGAGTGCTCTGCATTTCACCTTACCTCCTCTGAAGACTTGCTTCTCGGCTCTTTAAGTCTCACAGTACACCAGGTTTACCTCTCTCTCCCGTCTGACATTTCTATCTCCATCATTTGTAACCTTCTCTTTTCTCTCCTAACCTTTCTCCATATCTCTCCCTCCCTCCTTCTGTGCAGGTGGAGAGAGAGATAGCTATTCTTAAACTAATAGAGCACCCTCATGTTCTGAAGCTCTATGATGTCTATGAAAATAACAAATACCTGTGAGTATCCTTGTGTCCGCATCGTCACTGCGCTCTAAAAATAAGAGAACGCTGCATTGTTTGCCGTGTTTCTGTCTGAAACCGAGATGAACGACCACATCTGAAAGCAGAAAACAATTCCTTGTTTTAATTTTATTCCCTTAGGTATCTGGTGTTGGAGCATGTGTCTGGTGGAGAGTTGTTTGACTACTTGGTGAAGAAAGGCAGGCTGACTCCCAAAGAGGCCCGGAAATTCTTCAGACAAATCATCTCCGCCCTCGATTTCTGCCATAGTCATTCCATATGGTCTGTAAAAAGCTCGATTGATAAAACTGATTAAAGTAGCTGCAAATCATTAACAATGACGTTAATGAGTATGCTGATGAAATATTGTGTGTCATCAGCATAACTATAGCACTATTGAAACATCCTGTAGTTTAAGCTGGGGGGGACATGTAGATATTGAATATAATAGGACTAAGAACACAGCCTTGAGGAACGCCACATGTGATCTGAGCCACATGAACACTGAAACAGAAAATAGCAACATCTATTTTTAGCTCATTTCCAAGTCATTCCTGGAAACAGACAAGAGTACAATTATTTTCAGAAACATACATCATAATAGATATATTGTAATAATCATAATGACAAAGCAATTTTCAGAAGGAATTCTTTGTCATTTTTTGAGCACTAAAGCACACACCCTCGGCAGGGTCCTGGAGGGTGCATGGGAGTTCGCCCAACCAGTCTACATGTGTTTTGTGGACTTGGAGAAGGCGTTCGACCGTGTCCCTCGGGGAGCCCTGTGGGGGGTTCTCCGGGAGTATGGGGTACCGGGCCCTTTGATACGGGCTGTCAGGTCCCTGTATGACCGGTGTCAGAGTCTGGTCCGCATTGCCGGCAGTAAGTCGGGCTCGTTTCCGGTGAGAGTTGGACTCCGCCAGGGCTGCCCTTTGTCACCGATTCTGTTCATCACTTTCATGGACAGAATTTCTAGGCGCAGCCAAGGTGTTGAGGGGATCCGATTTGGTGGCCTTAGGATCTCATCTCTGCTTTTCGCAGACGATGTGGTCCTTTTGGCTTCATCAGATCGTGATCTGCAGCTCTCGCTGGAGCGGTTCGCAGCCGAGTGTGAAGCGGCCGGGATGGGGATCAGTGCCTCCAAATCCGAGGCCATGGTCTTGAGCCGGAAAAGGGTAGAGTGCCTTCTCCGGGTCAGGGGGGGTGTCCTGCCCCAAGTGGAGGAGTTTAAGTATCTCGGGATCTTGTTCACGAATGGGGGAAGAAGGGAGCTGGAGATCGACAGGCGGATTGGCGCAGCGTCTGCTGTCAAACGGGCGCTGTACCGGTCCGTCGTGGTGAAGAGAGAGCTGAGCCAAAAAGCGAAGCTCTCGATTTACCGGTCGATCTACGTTCCCACCCTCATCTATGGTCATGAGCTTTGGGTCATGACCGAAAGAACGAGATCGCGGATACAAGCGGCCGAAATGGGTTTTCTCCGTAGGGTGGCTGGGCTCTCCCTTAGAGATAGGGTGAGAAGCTCAGTCATCCGGGAGGGACTCAGAGTAGAGCCGCTGCTCCTTCACATCGAGAGGAGCCAGTTGAGGTGGCTCGGGCATCTGGTCAGGATGCCTCCTGGACGCCTCCCTGGTGAGGTGTTCCGGGCACGTCCCACCGGGAGGAGGCCCCGGGGAAGACCCAGGACACGCTGGAGGGACTATGTCTCTCGGCTGGCCTGGGAACGCCTCGGGATTCCCCCGGAGGAGCTAGAAGAAGTGGCTGGGGAGAGGGAAGTCTGGGCCTCCCTTCTGAAGCTGCTACCCCCGCGACCCGACCTCGGATAAGCGGAAGAAGATGGATGGATGGATGGATGGATAAAGCATTTTAGGAAAATGCTTTATTTTCCTAGCATCTGACTGAACTAGGTGGAAACATGTAATAGTCAATAAGTAATATTGTGTTTCTTTTCTTTTTTAACTGGTTTCTTATATTTAATATGTTTTACAGTCAATATGTTTTTACATGCAGTTTATAGGAGATATGACACAATCAAAAGGAAATCTGCTTTTACTTCCAAGATGTAAATGTCTAGTATGTTTTGTTTAACAACTTTTATTTTTACATACGCCTATGCATCTTAACTTATGATATTTATTCGTTTGCTATTCGTTTTTTAATGTATGTGTTTTGTTAATTTATCCTGTATGCGTAACTTAAGCATTCATACGGATTTTATTGGCATTTGTTTATTTATTTTATGTAAACAATTTTCGCCTTTATCATCAGTAGCAGCTATAAATGTGTATAGTTCAATTCAAGTAGGAACTGGTTTCATATGTTAATTAGAACATGCTTAGTATAGCTTTTGAGAGCCAAAGGCGCTTTTATGAGCTCCAATGTGTGCAATCTTACGACATAGGATGTCACATAACGTTATTTCTTTTTCTGTGTTTTTAGTCACAGAGACCTGAAGCCAGAGAATCTTCTCCTGGATGAGAAGAACAACATTAGGATAGCAGACTTTGGCATGGCCTCACTTCAAGTTGGGGGCAGTCTGCTGGAGACCAGCTGTGGGTAAGCAGAAATGGCTGGTTTCTATTTAACACTCGGATCTTTTTTTTTTGTTTGTTTATTTATTTTCTTTTTTTTTTTTTTCAAATCAAAGGGAAAAATAAGGAATTGTTTGATTAGGAAATATTCTAAAATGATGAACCTAAACACTTTCCGCTGAGAGATTTATTTCACTTCCTCAGGTTTTAATTCTTCACTTCATGAAAACAATGTTTCATCTGACAGACTCCAACATATAGCAGCTAACAGATCAGCTCTGCGTTTGTGTATTTGGTTTAGATTAGCAAATTTCAGGCTTATTCCATTGATATTTTTCCCACTTGAATTCTATCAATAACAATGAGAGGGTTTTTTTGTTTGTTTGTTTTTAAAATGATTTCCTGAAGCCAAAAAGCCAAAATTTTCACAAAATAATTTTGGAATATCTTTGAACGTGTCTCACCTCCCTAACAGGAGAAGTGACATAATCACTTGTATTGTTTATTAAGAGCTTAAAGTTCTGAAACCGTCCATGCATCAGAAGAAATGAGGATCTAAGACCTAAAGTTAGGAAGAAATTTCTGCCTTAACGTTTGGTTTTCTGTGGTTGTGTTGTCCTGTTTTACACTAACACTGTGAAGGCAACTGTTGAGACTTTTTTTCCTGTTCTCTCCTCATAGGTCTCCTCATTATGCTTGCCCAGAGGTCATTAGGGTAAGTAATTTTTCTGTGTATTTTCTGAAGGCGTGTGTGTGTGTTTGGTTGTTTATTGCTGCCCCACTGTGTGTTTCAGGGAGAGAGGTACGATGGTCGCAGGGCTGATGTTTGGAGCTGTGGAGTTATTCTCTTTGCTCTGCTTGTGGTAAGGAGTGATTTTATTTTTTTTCTTAAGATGTTGGATTTTTAAATTACAGTTTCTTGTGGTATTTTTTAAAACTGATTAGAAAAAAAGTCTTGGAACTCTGCATGTTGTTCATTCTTCAGTTTTTAAACAATCTTCTATTTAGTGTCATGATCGCCTGGGGTTTGAGTTTAATTTTTTTAATATTTCCTTTTTTTAAAATTTGTGATATTCCCACTGTTCCTCGTCATCACACACCCCACACGCCATTAATCACCTTCCCTGCATTAAAGCCACCAACTATTTCAACTATTCGTTGTCAGATCCTGCTGCTCACAAGCTTGTTCTCTGTTCTCAAACTTGTTCCTCTCACACATTGCATTAAGTTTCCTTCTCCTCAACACATTTTCTGCATTTCCATTGACCATATAATTGCACAATTTGACATTTAGAAAATAAATTTGCTTACTGGAAACATGCCAATTTAAAAAAAAAACTTGTTTTTCAATAAAAAGTTTGGTGCTAGGAGGAGTTTTTTTTTTTTTTTTTGACTGTATCAAAATTAGGTTTCTTTCCCAAAACTGCAATGAAAACAATATTTTTCGTATCACGAGTCACATAATCAACAAGTGGATGTTGAAAATGGGTACAAACCACGAACGAGAAGAAGAAGACAACAGGAAGTAGTTGGAGGATCGTGGTGTGGCATGTTTTTTTAATGACTTATTGTGTGTACAGATTTATTCACATGTGATTTTAATTGAGTGTCTAACTTCATGGAAATACTGCAAAGTAGACAAAGATTTGCGCCCTATAGCCTCAGTGAGTTAAGAACTAAAATGCAAAGTGCTGTGTTCCAAAGTTTCTGATCAGATTTGAAGGATTCATTTTAAGTGTTGGAAGTTGGGCTGTGAGTTTCTCTCTCATATTCTCCGTAGCAATAACTAAAACTTCGATTTTGTCCTGATTTACCTGAGGGATATTCAGGATAATCCATGACTTAATATCTGAAGTACAGTTCAAAAGTGCATATCTATGAAAATGAGTCCCATATCTCCTGACGACACCAGCCAGTGGCAGCATATGAGCAATAAAAAAGAGTAGGACCTAAACGTGAGCCTGTGTTTAGTTCAGAACATCGTAATAAACAGTTTCTTATACTGGCAAAGATTTTATCATCATTCCGCTATGGCAGACACACCAGATTGTAAGGCCAGCACAATCTTCCACTTGACATTTTTTAAAAATCCTTACATCTGTATACAACTAGAACATACTGATGATGAGCTGAGGAAGAACTGGATGAATTTTCAACCAGTGCAAAGCTAAAACGTAGCATTGCAGTTGTTTTCAAAGCTACGTGCCAGCTCTGCCAATCGGATCGGCTGATGGGACGGTACCAGTCAGAGTCGACGAGCGTCTCCGCCGCGTTTTACTTAATCGGGGATTGATTTCATCAAGAGCCAATGCTGCACTGCAGAGGTTAGAGGGCTACAGGAACTGTTGCTACAGGAATAAAACCAGTCGGGGAATCTTAAGTGATTGATGTTGTGCAGAAGCGAAGCAAGTTTATTTATAAAGCTCCGTTCAGGCACAGGGCAGTTTAAAATGCTTTCCTGAAGCAGGTCTGTAGACTAAAAGGCAAATTACAAAATAAGGCAGGAAACTGTTGAAGGAATTACATTAAAACTGACCCAATAGTTAAAAAGGAAACGCAAGACTGAAGCAAATGATTCCAGACGAGCGGCAAAAACAAGGTTTTAAATTAGTTAGAAAAGCTTCGGTAAACAAAATTATAATTTCAGTCTCGATTCAAAGGAGCCAACCCTTTCTGCTTGTCTAATTTTCAGGGAGTTGCTGCTTCATTGAGTGTCTTGTAGCTTAATAATATTTTTAACTATATACTCTTCAGAAGCAAAGAACTGGTGTAAAACTGGTGTGACATTTCCAACTTCCTGGTGTTGCTCAAGGGTCTTTCGGTAGCGTTTTGGTTGAGCCACGACTGTCTGATTTTATTTCATGTCAGTTCAGTTAACTTTATTTATTCTGTATGGCGTCAGTTCTAAACAAAGGTTGTCTCAGTGCCCTTTACAAAGCAAACAGACCAGATTTATATACAGAAATATACAGTAAATTCAAAAGTACAGAGAGATAATCCTGCATTTCATTTGATAGTTCTACTACAGTGCAGTCAATGGATCTTACATTTAATAACCTACTTAAAAGAAAAGCATGCATCTTTTTGGTGCCCCTTTATTCAAGCATTTTTAAATTTACTTGATTACAGGATATTAGCTGTGGGCTAATTTTGCAATAGAGTTTCTACAATGCTACACTTAGATTTCTGGTTTTCTCCACAGCTTTTAGAATCTTTGAGTCTGGTTGTTTGCTAATTCCTAGCTTAACCTTATTTGTAGCCAAACAATGACTTATGTATAGACATACTTACTTAAAAGTGTGTCATCAGCATTGTATGGTAAGTGATGGTACATTGTCTGAACCAGACGGATTACAAAGACAGTAAATAAAAGTGGCTTGAGAATGCAGCCCTGAGGAACACCAGTGATCACTACAGACCAAAAAGACTAAACAAAAAAACTGCTGCATGAAACTTTACTCTATGTTCCACATGTGGAGGGTGGGTGAAACATTTTATTTTTGTGTTTAGGATACTAATAAGGTTGCTTGTTTAAAAATTACATCCAGAATTCCTCTTGATGTCCGTCAATCACTGTCTACTCTGAGCTCTTATTGTCGCAGAGCAGAAAAACCCACAAATATTTCCATACATTTTGAATAGAAAGCCATTTTGTATTAACTTGATAACTGCTTAAGTTGTTAACCTTCAACTGAGTTCCTAATATCACAATATTCTGTGTGGAAATACATACATCATATCTATTATATCTGCTTTCCTCTAACAGTTGAGTCACTTTGGATCATAGTCATCGGTCCCAGTTCTATTATCAATTAGAAATTGATGCCAGGTTGCCAAAAGCTGTTTTCCATTCATGGCAGTAAATGTTGATGTCATCACGGCCAAAATAATTTGATCAAATGCATCTGATTGATGTGTCTGTCATTCATAGTGAGAGATCTGTGCCAGAATAAAGTCTGCTTCGGGACGTTCTAGTACATCCATACAGAAACAACTAACAGCAAAGTGATACGTAAATCAGATTGGATCTCTTTTTTTTCATCCTGTCCCCTGTCAGGGTGCCTTGCCTTTTGACCACGACAACCTGCGGCAGCTTCTGGAGAAGGTGAAGAGTGGAGTTTTCCACATGCCCCACTTCATACCGCCTGACTGCCAAGCTTTGCTGAAAGGGATGATAGAGGTCAACCCTGACAAACGACTCACGGTAAGAAGTCACAACTCAAGACAGGCGGACAGAAAACAAGGAACCTGAAGCACTGAATCTGGAAAAATCTGAATTTACCAAGATATATGAGGACCTCGTTTTGGTTCATCATTATTATTATTAGCAAATGGATTGTTAGAGTAGCCTTCATTTATATGAATGTTTGCAAAAGTTAGTAAATTAATTGAATAGGTAGGCCTGTCACGATAACAAATTTTGCAGGATGACAAATTGTCTCAGAAATTATTGGGATAAACGATAATATTGCTGTTAGGTCTGTTGCAATAAGCGATTAATCAAGTAATTGCGTGATAAATCAAAATAAGCTCAATCATTTGATTTTCATTTTGACGATTCATATTTTTTGAATTGCAATTTACATCATAACCCGTTTCATTTACACCTTTGATTGTGTGGTTTTTATTTCGGTTTTTATTCCTTGTTTTTGGTTGTTGTGTTCTATTTTGGATATTTAAAATTTCTTCTAGTTCCAGCGTTAAGTGGACATTAAAGTTTATTGGTCTTTGAGAGGGTGAACTTGCATTACTATGTCATTATTGGCATATTACTCCAGAAGGTCACAAAACAACAATATTTTTTGTTTATCGCAATATTTATTGGGACAATGTATTTAAAGCGACAGGCCTGATTGATGAACATGTCAAATTGCTTTTTATAGTATGGGATGGTTTCTTCATAACTTCTACTAGTATATTTAGCAAATAATAAAAATAATTTTCACAATTTTCTCAGAAAATGGAGGTTTTCATCTTTTTTGTCTCTGTTTCTGCTCTGGCGACTTGTTCCGGGTGTTCTCACGGCGTTTCAAATTTTGTTGCATTACAAGTACAAACCGCAGTGGATTCATCGGGATTTTATGTGAGGCAAACCAACGCAGCAACTATCTGTAACATAAAAGTAAAAGGCAAAAACTGTTCATGGTAACTTTGGAGGAGCTGCAGGTGGACAATATGTTGGTGGTATGGAAGAGTGGCTACAGCCGCGTGTAGGGACACAGTAAACATCTGGATAGTCTGGATTATTTCTTCTTTTAAACTCCATTTAGATTGCGTGCAATGAATAAGTGTGTTTTCCTTCTGCCGAAAAGTCAAAAGTGTTACCTGGAAAGACAAAGGTGTTTGACTTTATGCTGCATGTTGAGGATGAAGGAAGCGTTTACGGGGTGGAGGGAGAGAAAAGAGAACATGCAGCCCCCGGGCTTTGCTTTAAGATGGGATGTAGATGAAAGCTGACGTGAGACCTTACCGGGAGAGGAAGAAGAAGAGACAAGTCGGTCCACAGATAGAGCGGAGCGGAGGGACCTCGGGTGCTGCTGAAGGCCAGGAACACGGTCCTTCCTGACAGGACTGGCCTTTGGTCTGATGTCAGGCAGCTAAAGAATGTTGGTGGTTTGGAACAAGAAGTTCTATAAAAAGGTTCATCTCAGTAAATCAGGATAGAAGTTTGGTTGATTTTGATAGGTGCAGAAAACCCCAAAACTCCGTTTCTCATTCAATTTGAACTAGAGATGCGCCGATCCGATATTAATGTCTGTATCGGTACCCATATTGAAAAACACTCTAGATTGGGTATCGGTGACAATGTGCCTGATCCATAAGGGCGGATCTATTTAGTCTAATGCTATGCTTCGTGCTCTGATGTCATGCTTTTTCATTTATTTTACATTCTATTTAGATTTCCTAATTGAACTTTCTGAACCATCTGAAAGAAGGTTTGTTCCGGTTTATTTCTACGTTTGACCAACATAGTCAATCTCTTGTTTGTTTAGTTTGTTTATTATTTATTTTATATTGATTGTTCTACTCCTACTTGCACCAACTGAACAAATGAAAGTAGTTTTTTTTTTTTTACATGTTTGATCAAGACTCTGAAGCTACTGGTGTGTTTAAGCGTGTTGTACTGATACAGAGTTTACAAATAAATGTGTAATTCACAACATTTATGTCTGTGTTTAAAAAAAAAACACACACATTTTAAATGTTGTTTTTAAAATGTTCAGCTGTTTTTCTGTATCGGATCGGTATCGGCCGATACTAAGCCTCTGGTATTGGTGTTGGAAGTGAAAAAAGTGGATTGGTGCCTTCCTAATTTGAACCTTACATCAAACCTATAAAACGTTACTTTTAAGGCAGAACTATAAACCTGCCTACTGCTGCTTCAACCACACTTTTTTCTTCCACTCAACCTTTGTTGATACGCTTACATATAGCAGTCTGTAAGCAGGCGACTTCAAAAACCTTTTGTCGCCTACTCTCCTACCCTGATATTTATGTAGGCATAGTGTAAGTTAGCATTTCTGGATTTAAAATCCTTTTTATTAGCGGTAATTTGTCTCATTTTGCCTGCTGCTGTCTGTGAACAGGAATCTGTAGCTTCTTTCCCTGTCGCTGCTCTCAGTTTAGAGGGGCTTCTTTTCCAAAGTCAGGAGTGAGTACGACGAACACATAAATACGGCAGCAGCGGCGACCTCCAGAGGCAGAGCAGCTGCAAAATACATGAGAGCCTCTTAAAAACCAAACGTGTTTCAAACTGAAATGATGGAAAAAAGAAAAAAAACTGAATTTACGTTCATGGAGCAGAAGATGTTTTAATCATTTAGCGACAACAGATTTAATCAAAGCTGTGAGTTGGTCTGTTGAGCTGTTGATTAATGGAGCCTGAAACCAGGTCAGCCTGTCTCTCCGCTCCTCCGCCTGTCTGCCGTGCTCCTCCACCCAAACCGCAGCAGCTCAGCCTGCGCCGGGTCTCACTGAACCACCTACAGTACCAGTCAGCAACCAGGGGATGTTGCTGACGAAGGGAACGTAAAGCGTGCAGGAAGCAGGATGCTAGTAGACATGCTTCTCTCTGTGTCTGCGTCTGCCCCCGGAGACGCTGATGCAACGCTCTCTGTCATGTGCAGTTCCTGCTGCAGGGGTGTATAATGTATGAGGGGACGGTGTGGGACAGCTGCAGGAAAACCTTCCTGGAGGTCACGCGAACATGGAGCAGCGGCCTGCGGATAGCAAGCAAAAAAAAAAAAGTGAAATGTGTTGCACGCTTTTCCTTTTCAGACCCCTTTGCTGCGACGTCAGTAAATGAAATAAGTTGTTCTGTGGTGGCTTTTTTTTTTTTTTTTTTTTAGAGAATATTAGTTAACAAACCGAGGAACACAGCAGGACGTTGTGAAGCAGGGTTACATAATAACGTAATAAGTGCAGCTTCTAATATCTCTTGGTCTATCACATTAAAACCCTATAAAATAGATTCAACTTTGTGGTTTTAAGTTGAGGTGATATTTAAACTTATTGCTCTGTTTGTTTATTGCAACCTGAATCTGGTGGCTGTGATATTATTATTTAGTTCATTTAGCATTTTTTTGTTTAGAACAGTCTTGTGGTTTCTTTAAGTCAGATCGGCTGCTTGAATTTAAACTAGAGCAACTAATATGAGCATAGCAAGAACTCTTAGTTTTTAAAGTGAATATATATATATATAAACAATGTTCAAAGTGTTTTATGCCAATGAAACAGTTTTATCCACATTCTAATATTGTTCATTCTCTCTTCTTCCAGCTTGAAGCAATACAAAAACACAACTGGTACCTGTAAGTACTTTAATAATGTCTTCTGTCTTGTTATTGTAACACTTTTCTGTTGTTGTTTTTTTCCTTTTCCTTTTTTCCAATCACCGTCCCTTTTTATTTTACTAATACTTGAAAACATTATCTTTCTAGACTTGAGGTGAGGTGCTATGTTTCAGATTTCTCTGGTTCAATGTTTAAAAGAGCATAAAAATATAACAGTTTGTTAAAACCAGCTCTTACTGTAAGCACTTGGAACTGGGAACACTTGGAATCCTGTACTGCCAAAACACAAAATCTTACCAAGTGCTTTTGGTCTAGTTTCTTGTGCAAACATCTTAGTACACTTGAAATAATTCAAAACTAACTTTTAAGTAACTTTTCAAGATAAAGGAGCTTGTTTCAAGTCACATGTGTCAAACTTGAGGCCACAGGGCCAAATCTGGACCGCCATAACTTTTTATGTGGCCCTCTAAATTCTACACTAAATGTGTTTAAATATTATGTTATCGATCAAATGAATTCAGTTTTTATTTGTTTATTGCCAAATTATATCAATCGCTCCCTCCAGTTTCATCCAAATTATTATAAAAATTCACTGAAAATCAACAAATCCCTGCCCTGTTTTTGCACTAATGTATAATTGGACATTTATTGGAACTTTCTTACCTGTACTAAACAGCTGCCTCAGCCTAATGGATGTCAGATTATAGTCCATGATCTGTACAGCAAGTAATAAAAGTTGCATTTACCATCATAAACAAGTGCAGATATTGCAAATATTTCCAAATAGCAACACAGACACTTTTCTTATTGCAAAAAATCACAAAATAATTGTGAAATCCTGGAGGGACTGAAAAGATGTTCAATATTATTTAATTGTAAGAATTAATTGATATTTGAACAGTTTGTGAATGAGTTTTATCAATACCTTCTGGCAGAACCGGCCCTTTTAGATCCTTTATGACCTCGATTTGGCCCAAAATGAAAATGAGTTTTGTTTTGGGCCAAAAAAAGGTCAGACTGTCAACCAGTCCCTGTCCTCACTTTTATTAAATCAAAATTGCGTTTAAACTTTCATTAATATCTTCAAAGTCAAAGCAACACAAGCAAAATGTTTTGCTGCACAAACATAGTCGAGTTGATTGATACCACTTTCATCTGATTTGAAGATGGTGGGGGCGGGGGGACTGGTTGACCTTTGACCTCTGGAAACATTTCTTAATATCTTTTAAACGATTTCGGCACAAACAAAACTTTTTGCTGCACAAACGTTCGACAGCAATTTTGTCTGATTTGAAGAAGGTTTGGGGGGTCGAGGGGAGCAACCTCACTCAGGTAATGATAATAAAGTGGAACTTAAGAGAGTGGATTTAGAATAGGACGCTTCAAAGTGTGAAGAGATGAGCAGCTGACAATGACATCATCCTGAACTTCTGGTGGTGGCTAAAATGGCTTCTACCATTTTCTGGGTTTTGATCACAGGTGGTACGTAACCTCTCTCCAGCTTTCCTTCCTCCTCTTTGCTCTTACCGTCAGCTCCAACCTTAACCAAGGTGTCTGCCGGTACTCTGTTCTAAAGCCGGTGCGTGTTTCCTGCCAGGGGCGGCCGGAACGAGCCTTGCCCGGAGCAGCCGCCTCCTCGCCGGGTGTGTGTGAAGAGGATCCTGTCCCTGTCGGACCTGGACCCAGACGTCCTGGAAAGCATGTACTCTTTAGGCTGCTTCAGAGACCGAGTGAAGCTCACACAGGACCTTACAAGTGAGGAGTGAGTACATGCGACCCGTTCGGCTTCTTTTTCCTCTCCGACTCACTGACAATGCGCAGCAGCAGGAGTTATGAGGCGAGAGAGAATCCTCTAAAGCCTTGACTCAAGTTGTCTTTTTGTCGGTTTCCTCCTGACTGTGCGTTCATGGGTTCTGTTCTTTCTTTGTCGCTCTCTCTGTTTACTCGTTATCCCATTTGTTTCGATGCAGCCGGGCAGTTTTGTGCTTCATTACCCGCCTGAGTGGACAGTAAAAACACTGCTAGTGTCTCCCTCTCTGTCCATCCGTCCATGTCCCTCTTTTTCCTCTGTTTGTGGATTTTCACTCACTTCCTTTTGAAAAGCTGCAGCTCTGCTCACACCTCCACAACTTTTTCAGATTTTCTTGCATTCATATGAGACGGAGCAACACAAAGTTATTCACGGCTGTTATATCAGTGTATTTTGTACCAGTAAAAATCTCTGTGTGACGTGGATTTGCAAGGAGACAGTTTAAAGGAGGATTACTTTCTAAAACTATTTCCAGGCTGTGAACATTTCACTGACGTCTCTTCAACCAACTGAAACTTTTCTGGTCTAGTTTCTGGTGCAAATATCTTAGTACACCTGAAATGAAACAAGATTAACTTAAAATCAATCAATCAATCAATCAAATTTTATTTGTATAGCACATTTCAGCAGCAAGGCATTTCAAAGTGCTTTACATCATATCAAACACAGAAACACAAAGCAACATAGAATCAACAATCAAAACACGGCATTAAGTCAAGTTCCATCAATAAATTTGTAATTGATTACATTTCAAATACAATCCTAAACAGGTGGGTTTTTAGTCAAGATTTAAAGGAAGTCAGTGTTTCAGCCGTTTTACAGTTTTCTGGAAGTTTGTTCCAAATTTGTGGTGCATAGATGCTGAAAGCTGCTTCTCCTCGTTTGGTTCTGGTTCTGGGGATGCAGAGCAGAACCAGAACCAGAAGACCTGAGAGGTCTGGAAGGTTTAGAGAGGTCTAAAAAGTAATTAGAAAAATCACTAGCTTAGTAATTCAATCCTTCTCGAATGTTGATGTAAAAAAGTACTACTTTCATTTTCAGATTTTTATTTTACTCACAACATGGGAAAATGTATTGTTTTCTTATTTCTCTTAAACTTGTTTTGAGAAGAGTATTTTTTAGATAACCGCATTATGCGATGCCAGAACAGCTCAGGAAAAGTTGAGACTTAATCCTGGTTAAGATTTTGTGGCAAGTCTTGAAAATGATTCAGTCTGACTGGCCTTGGGATATTTTGCAAAGCGATTTGCTACTTTGTGTTGATGTATCACATAAATTGGACATTCTGGTTTGCAAAGTATCAAAGAGTGAAAAAGCTTGGGGTCCATGAATCCTTTTTGAAAGTTACTAAACATTTTTCCCAAGGAAATTTTGAATTTATGCTCAATCTAAGAAATGGCATGTGAATACCATAGGAACCTTCTGTTGGCAATAATTACAAAATGGCATTAGCATTTAAAGTCACAGTATATGATATGATATGTTAAGATACGTTTTATTTACATATTTGTTAAAACTGTCGTTATGTCCTGACAGTAGAACAGGAGACAGATAATCTGTGTGAAAATCAAATTCCTCTGCCTTCTCCCGGCGGTCCTACTGCCATCTGCAGAAACACTTAGCTCCAGGTCAGAAACAACCAATCACAGTCAGGGGGAGGGGCTTAGTGCTCTGCTACACTACAGCTCCTCCCCCACAGCAGGCTCCGCATTTCCAACAGCGGAGCCTGTTGGAAATGCTAAGGCTGGTCATGCAGTAGGAACACACAGAGGATCTCAGTTTATTTACACATTATCTGTCTCATATTCTGTCAGAACATAATGACAGTTTTAACAAATATGTAAAAAAAAAAAAAAAAAAAGAAGAAACAATTTTATAAATGTTACCTGCTGCAGCTATGAGAGCACAACTGTAACATGATGGAGTAGAAACCTCAAGTTATTGGTTGGATATAGAATCTTTATAGAAATGCCTGCCAACCAGTCCATGTTTTATCTGACTGGAGAGCTGTCCTTTTCCCGTTTCGTCTTGTTTTTGCCAGCTTGTTGCCTTTGTCTCACTGTTCTCTGGTCTGCAGGGAGAACCAGGAGAAAATGATCTACTACCTCCTCCTGGATAGAAAAGAGCGATACCCGAGCTGCGAAGACGAGGACCTGCCGCCCAGAAACGACCTTGGTAAGAGAAGTTTGTCTTTCGTCTCCTTCTGGTCTCATGAGGGAAACGTGCAAAACTGTCAGAGCCTGTTAGCTTTCCTAAACTCTGATTTAAAAATGCAACAGGTTCATTTCCTCCAATGTTGTACAGCATTGTCCTACCAAAGCCAATTTTGGTAGATTTATTTCACTCAAAAGCACTTACATTGACAGAATGCAAACTCTTAGATTAAATGCCATACTTCAGAAGACTGGAAGGATGTTCCAGAACAGATTGCACAAGGTCTAAACGGATAAAGCAACTTTGTTTAAAAGATTATTCTTTCTGTTGATGTCTGAGTTTGGGCCCAGGTCAATACATTCTTTTGCTTGTTTGACAAAACATACTGAAAGTGGGTTGAAATTAAATTGCTAAAAAAAAAGGAAGAGGAAAAACTAAAATTAACTTTCTGATATAGACGGCTGTTTTTGATATGTTGAGAAGAAATGAAACAATAGGATGAAGTCCTATTGCTGCAGTCTGCTGCTCATAAAGAAGTTCCCAATGTCCAGATACTTTTATAAATCAAATTTCTTTTTCTTTATCTGTGCCTACAATAGACATGTCTCTATTCTGCTGTCCCATGACTTGTGAACCTTTTAAAATGTTGCAAAAAAGGGGGAGGGAGAATGCATATTGGGTGTGTTTCCATCTACTAGTTTGGAGCGAATCAACCAGGCTGACTAAAATGTAATTTTGTCTGATGTTGACGCTATTTATCACCGTAGCAAACAAAATAAACTAGCATGGACCACACATTTACAAACAACTGAGAGACTCAGTTTGTAAGTTTGCTGAAGTTAAGTTCTCTACCTCAGAACTTATTCTTCAATTGTATTTCCATTTTTGGTAATTTCCAAAAACAATTAACTCAATAGAGCGTTTTTTTGTTGTTGTTTTTTTTTACTGCATTAGAAATTTGCGTATTTCAAAATTCTAAATTCTTGCAGTACTTCAAAATTCTCATCAAAAGACGTTGACAGAATCACGTCAACTATCTGGGAAATTTGTGACAAAGATTTTGTAATACACATGCTGCACCAGTAGGTGGCAATAATGAAACTAGTGAAAAGAAAATGATTTTGAGAATGGCTAAAGCAGCACTGGGCTAGAGATTTTCCCCAAAACAGCAGCAGTGTTTTGCTAATTGTTAATCTCTTCATCTTAAATTTGAAAACAGAATATACACACTTTCTAACTTTGAGTGGTCTTCCTTCAGTATCAACTTCCACACCAATGTGTGTTAGTGTGTGGAAGTTGTGCTTTCACAAGGTATGTTGTCTGACCGGCCACTGACTACCTAAAACTCCTGAAGCTGAAAATCAGCTGAATCTAGATGATTTGCTTGGTGCCTTTCTGCCTTGATAAGATGTACCTAAGCAGAAAGTTCAAATTCTGTTTCTGTGTTGTTGGTATTGTTGTCCAAGACCCACCCAGGAAGCGTGTGGATTCCCCGATGTTGACGCGTCACGGTCGGTGTCGTCCAGAGAGAAAGAGCTTGGAGGTCCTCAGCGTCACAGAACAGGGGTCTCCCACCCCACCTCGCAGGGCTCTGGACACCAACGCTCACAGTCAGAGGTACAAACGGATTTACTGCCAACAGAGCACGTCTGGATTGCTTGACCTCACTGACTCTTTGCGTTACTCCTCCAAAGGTCTCGTTCGGTCAGCGGTGCGTCCACGGGTCTGTCCTCCAGTCCTCTCAGCAGTCCCAGGGTAAGGACTTGACATTACTCTGCTCTGTTGTTCTATCTTGAAATAGAACTTTATGTACTGTCACTAAAAACAATTATTTCAAAAAAAAATTGAGAAAATGCCATAATTGTGTTTGGAGAAATGTAGTGTCCCGCGTATTACAGTCTGCAACAAATAATGCGGCAATATAACCACATACTGATTTGGCACGATTCCCAATGGTGTTTTAATAACTTTATATTGGAATACGGTATTTAAAAGTAATTCAACTTGTATATCCGTACACACAAATCAACCTGCGGGAGCCATTTTTGATTCCTAACAGGAAATCGTGGTTATGTTGTAGCAATCTGATTGGCTGACATGGGTTTTAGCTTTGCACTACACTGCCCCCTATGGGTTTGGCATGTTTGAAAGAACGCTCAGAGGGTTGGTTTGGATGAAAACCTTTCTGAAACCAATGCCGTGTGGAGATTAGTGGCAGGACAATTTAACAGCTACCATCCACATCTTGAGTCCTTCAAAACACTTTATCCCAGACTTTTCTGTCTGGATTTACGCTAGCGGCTCATAGCAGCACATCAGAACTTGACTTTGAAAGAACCAAGTCTTTCCTTCCTTATGTATTATCAACAACTTTGGCATATAACTATCAGTTTTGTTTACCAGAATTAATTTATTGTGATGTGACCTTTGCCTTAGCAACGCTTGCTCATTCTGTTTGTGCTAGCCATGTTCTTCCGCCTTCCTATCACATCTTCATTTCAAACACATCATGCTCTCCATTTCTCAAAATAGGCAAGAAAAAAAAACGCTGTCACATATCTTGTTGATATTTTCTGTCCATGAATCATATTTCATGACCATTGCTTCCTGTCTCATCTGCCCACATCCCTTTCCCTCGTTTTTTTTTTTTTTGCATCTTTCTCTGTCTGCCCATCAGAGCCCGGTCTTCACCTTTAGCCAATCAGAGGCCACCTCCACCTCCACTTCCTCCTCCAAAGACCCCAAAGCAGGAAGTGGCACCACTCCTCGACCCGCCCGCCCGATGCCCGACCCAAAAACCCAGACCTTGCCCTCGAAGGGTCCCGCTGACCGGCCCCAGCTCCACTCCATGAAGTCACTCCCTCTCCAGACTCCACGCTCTCCTTCCCCCTCCCCCTCCCCCGTCCTCTCCCCAATCCCGCGGTTCTTCAACTTCCCCTCTCCGTCCGTCTTCAGGTCCAAGAACGTCCACTCGTCCTCTAACTCCTCTGCCACCCCTTCCCCTGTGTCGCAGGTCACACCGCAGGGCTCGCCCCTGCCCACCCCGCTCGGCACACCCGTGCACCAAATCCATCACCCTTCCTCCACCACTCCTCCCTCCTCCTCCTCCTCGTCCTCTTCCTCCAGAGTGGACGGGGCGGGCGGGGCCTCGTTGACCCCGCCCTCCAGTCCTGGAGGTAGCGGCAACTTGGCCGCCTCGAGCTCCACCCACTGGAGGACGAGGCTCAACTCGTTCAAAAACAATCTGCTGGGCTCACCGCGGTTCCATCGGCGCAAACTGCAAGGTGAGCAGAGATTTAAAGAAGATGGGTTTTTTTTGTTTTTTTATTGTCATACTCTTATTTACTTTGGAATTTTTGGAGGCTATTTTATTATTGTAATGTTGCTTTGTCTTTTGGGGAAAAGAAAAATACACAACAGAATAGTTCAAAGTCTTATTGTTGCGTTATTTTCTATTACTATTTATTCTTATTTATTGGTATATGATGTCTTTACATTTTTAGTTTCACTGGAGGAATGGCCAGAAACATCATGTTGATTCCTTGTACGTCTAGGACATATGATGACAATAAAGTAGACTTTGACTTTGGCTGGGGGGAAAAAGAAAAAGAACTTGTAGTATTCTTTAAATTAGTGCTTCACCTGAGGGCTGACGCCACTTTAAATTCCA
Organism: Xiphophorus maculatus; assembly: GCF_002775205.1. Classification (NCBI taxonomy): domain Eukaryota; kingdom Metazoa; phylum Chordata; class Actinopteri; order Cyprinodontiformes; family Poeciliidae; genus Xiphophorus; species Xiphophorus maculatus. The sequence continues at coordinate 23,141,940 of NC_036458.1, read as the reverse complement.
TCGCAATGAGCTTCGTAATAGCAGAACGATGGAAAGAGTCTCTGGTAGCATCTCTTCCTACCAAAGGAGCATGTGCTTCAGCTGTGTTGAGTAATCCTGCTGCTGTGATGAGCTGTAATTAGAACAATTAAATTAGAGTCTGTCATCAAGAATCTCTGGTCTTATCTTTCCCATCTTTCATCCCATCTCTCTGTCTGTGTTTGTTTTAGTCCCGACATCAGAGGACATGTCCAGTCTGACTCCAGAGTCCAGTCCAGAGTAAGTACACACATGTAATTTTTTTTTATTTTCATGTTTGTTGGTAGCCTGGTAAAAACCAGCTCCTTGTACTTCACACTCCGTTCTAATGGTCTGGGCTCAAGGCTATTGAAAAAAGATTACTTCCTGGAGGCGTGGGCTCTGTTGACATTTTAAATTTTATCCAGTCGCTCACGTTTAATGCACCAGCTTGATGCTATAAAGCTTACCTGAAATTGCCTGTGCTGTAAACAACCATCCTCCACTGCAAAGAGAGACGTGCCGAGCCCAACGAGGCGGCTGTTTATGTTAATACAGTATTTGGAGATGTGACCAATGTGAACTGAACGACTTTGTTCACTTCCTCCATTGCCATTGCTAAAACTACAGGCAGAATACGATTCTAAAACAGCGCAGAAACTCAAAATCGTTCACAACTTCTCCTTCTGTCCACTGATCGACCCAGTTTAAAAATCAACTGGAGAAATCCAAGACAATGGGAGAAATCCTAGAAGGAGCACTGAAGGGAGATGAAAATTTCGTCGGAAGGCAGTTGACAGACATTTTTCATCTCTATTTCAAAATATTGTGAAATTCACCTGACATGGTTTACATAAAATACAATGCAAAACATGCCTTCATAAAAAAAGAGAAAAATGAGAAAAAACTCATTGAACACAAAAAATTGAAGCCTTGGGCGACAGCCCGTCTAACGTCTGACGCACAGTAAAAGTGATTTTAAATTGGTTCAAAATTGTTGTAATTTTTTTGTTGTTGTTTCTAGGCTGGCTAAGCGGTCGTGGTTTGGTAACTTCATCAGTCTGGAGAAGGAGGAGCAGATCTTTGTTCTGATCAGAGACAAGCCGCTCAGCTCCATCAAGGCGGACATCGTCCACGCCTTCCTCTCAGTGAGTGGCTTTCAGCCTTCAACCGGCTTCACACATCGTTATCGTCTCCTTTGTCTTTTCAGTCTTAACAGACTCCATCTCCTCTGTCGTCTCCACAGATCCCCTCCCTCAGCCACAGTGTGGTGTCTCAGAATAGTTTCCGGGCGGAATACAAGTCCTCGGGCGGCCCCTCTGTCTTCCAGAAACCTGTCAAGTTCCAGGTCATATTTTCTTTTTTTTTTGCCTTGACATTTTTTTTTATCCAGCCAACATTAACAGAAAATAGGCCAAACAGGGTTTCAAACAGTTCCAAAAGTAGAGTTTAAAATCCAGTTTTCTTGCTCCCGTTTTTGCAGGTGGACATCGCTTTCTCTGAGGGAGAGAGAGAACGAGAGAGGGAACGAGCAGAGAGGGAAGGACGAAGAGAGATGGGCATCTACAGTGTCACCTTCACGCTATTAGCAGGTGAGCGGTTGAATGATAGAGGCCCTGTCTACATCTGGTATCAACATATGACCCGGCCACTTCATCTACTAGTGAACAGCTAATGGGACAAGTCAAAATAAATCGTGCTTTTGAAAGTTTTAGCCTGAAAAACTCCTGTTTTCAGAATCTTTCTTTTGAAGTAAAAGCAGTCAGTATCTGTTAAAGTTGTACGTGATGCCGGCTAATTTGTAAACAAAGTAAACAGGAAACTATGTGTAGTATTGTATGATATTCAAATCTAACTAACTTAAATCACAGATTTAGACCCTTGACGTAAACCATATGAGCATATCGTCACCAATTATGCTTGATTTAACTAGCAAATTATAAAACACATAGTTGTCAAACTATCCAAACATCAGCATTAAGCCCTACTGTGCAATAAACTAGAGCTAGCATTATGCTAACTAGCTGCTAATGTACAAAATAACCCATGTACCCACTAGCATTTCCATTAGTTTAAAACTAATTTGTAAAAATCTTAAGTAAGTAATAAGTAGTTTTAAGGTTAATTTATATCGCTTATTTCAGCTGACAATGTTATAAAACATCTTCCAGTTCGCTACCAACTCACTTCCGGTTTTTGATCAGGTCTCTTGAACCAGTGTAAATAAACTACAGAGCCCTCTAGTGGAACGGGAGGAGTGACTCCAACAATCTGTTTTTAACAATATTGTTTATGGAATGTAACCCACATTTACCAAGAGGCTCTGGGGTAATACATTGCCTTACAAAAGAATTCATACCACTAAACTTAAACTTTTTTTAACAGATTTTACAATATTTTAATGTGATTTTATATGACAGATCATGTCAAATCTACCAAAACAAGGCAGTTTGTCTAAAAGGATAATTGACTGTAGGCCTAAATGTGTTTTTCTTATTTTTGTTTGAAAAAGGGTTGATGAACATAGTATACATGCCTTCTTTGTTTTGGTGCCCTTTGCCCTTATTATTAATGTAAAAAGTTAAAGATGTAATGAATACTCCACAAACATATATGGCACTTTCTTCTTTTGGAGTGTATTTTTCACAGCGCTGGGTGACATGAAAGGCTTTTTTTATTTATCATGAAAGAGGATCACCCCTCCCTGTTATCATCTGTAAACAGGCAGAGCTTATCAGACCGTCCATATTCCAAGCTGGTGATGCAGTGGCCGCTGCTAATATCCTGGATCTAATGGATCTGTTGGCTCTTGTAGCCACTTTCACTAGATTTTTAGTGTTTCTGTCGTGCTTTAAAATATGCAAAAAGCTGTTGGTATTTACTTTCATCACAGCAGTAAGGAAGAAATGTTGACAAACTGGAGTAAACAGAAAAGACCACAAATATTATGCTATTCAAGAAGCTTTATGGATCTTAGTGTATTAGGAGGCTGTAACAGGAGATTTCTTGAGAATTCCCCCTTCACTGCTCTGTCTGGGATTTCTCCCACTGAGCTGGATTCCTGCAGCAGAATTTCAGTGAACAGAAGAAGTTGTGAAAAATGACGTTGATTTTCTGCTCTGTTTTAGAATTGCAGTCTAGCGACGGCAGCAGAGGAAGTGAAGGAAGCCGTTCAGTCTTTTTTGGTCACGCTTCCAAATTCTGAACAATTAAAAGCCGGAGTAAGAGAAATGTTTAAGTTTACAGCGCAAGTCATTTCCAGTAAAGACTCCTACATACTAGAACGTACTGTCAGTACTTTGTAAAGCTAGTTTTTACCTGGCTTTTGAAATGCTTAAATGAGACTTTCCTTTGGTTTTACAATTGGCTTCCTTGTAAATCAATCAAGGATTTTTGTAGAACATGTTTCAGCACCAAGGCAGTTCAAAGTGCTTTAAATCATGAAAATATAAAAATATGCATTTTGTGAAGGGCCTTTGTTGAAATCATCATTACTCATCCAATGTGTTGGTCAATGTTCCATTTATTATGGTCCAAAAGAAACTCTAAGCAGGTGGGGTTTTAGTCTTGATTTAAAGGAACTCGGTGTTTCAGCTGTTTTGCATTTTTCTGGAAGTTTGTTCCAGATTTGAGGTAAAGTTGCTGACGTCACATTATGAGTAAGGACAGTAAAGTGTGGAGATGTTGGGGAAAACTGCCTCATAACCGACTCTTGATTCTTCTTTCCCCTTTAGGTCCCAGTCGCAGGTTTAAAAGAGTCGTAGAAACTATTCAAGCTCAGCTTCTCAGCACTCACGATCAGCCATCTGTTCAGGCTCTGGCAGGTGAGTTCCAAACATTCATATACAAAGCCTCGTAAAAGTATTCATACGCCCTGAACCTGTTATGGCATTTGGCCATGTTGAGTACCGTCAATAGGAGCAACTCTTCCATAAAGGCAAGATATCTAGAATGAAGGGGATTGAACACAAATAAACTTCAAAAATTGAAGAACACTCTACAAGTCACCTGTTTGTAAAGCGATTTGAATAACACCTCCTCTCTGGAATTGTGTTCCTTGCCTCTCAGATGAGAAGAACGGTCAGCTCTCCCGTCCGCCCAGCGCTCCTTCCCATCAGAACTCCCGGAATTTCGAAAGCGGATCAGATCGAGTGGAGAGGGAGCCCACGGTGGACGGGGTGAGCGGCGGTGGCAGCAGCAGCAACAGCGGCGGGACGGCCTTACAACGGCGAGAGTCGGGGAGAGACAAGACCAGACTCCTTTCATCGTCCAACGGGACGCAGTCTCACCCGTGAAAAGAATGTTGCAAACGAGAAGAGAGGGTTGACCGCTTGGCTTGCCTCTCTTCCTCCACTCAGTCCTTCCTGCTTTCTTCCCTTAGCCTTTTCCTTACTTCCTTCCGGGCTTCTGACCTTTAATCCCATTTAAAGGAACGGGAGGCGAGAAGGACTTTAGTCAAAAATCGTCTAGAGATCCAGAGAATTCCCCCACAGTGTCTGTCTGTAGTAGGAAGGCGTACAGAAGGGAGTGGGAAAGTAGAACAGAGAAAGCTCACAACCAGGGAAACGAGTCGTTCACCTCCCACAGCAGATCGACAAAGCACAGGACATTTCCAACAAACTATCACAATCAACAGTTGCTTCAGACTTTGCAGGAAACCTCCAGGTCAATCAGTCAGGTTGGTTCACTGTGACACTGGCCAACGACTTGAGTGCGTCGAAGCATTCCCTTTCATCACTTCCTGCCCATCCAGATTTATCGTCCACATCACTTCCTCCCCTCACCTTTCTACGGGCGAACAAATGAGTTTTCTCCAAGCCGAAGGAAAGCCGGCCAAGAATCAGATGAGCTTTGTGATTGTTTGAAGTGGTTTGTGTTCCTAAAGGCTCAGCAAACCCTAACGGCACGTTTTCACAATCAAACGGGAATAGAGCAGAGGAGCAAATATCGCCAGAGAACGGATTCACGGTAACGTGGACACCGTGCGTCGGAGTGACATAATTTTTCCTCAAACATATGGAGCCCCACCCCAACTCCACAGTTATTTCTGACATACAACGATATGAAGCTATGATACCATATTGCCTTTACAAGAGAAGACAAATGTGGACAACGGTGAGAATTCAGCCACATTTCAAGGAAACTAGTCACGCTGCGAGGAGGGTCCCTACTAGTCTAAAAGCATGCTGGAGGAAAAGATTAGGAGGCTAAACATAGAAGGAGCTGCCTGTTAATTTAAATGCAGTGGACACACAAAAAAATAACAAAAACAAGAAGCCAAAAACCTTCTCTTTGGCTTATTTAGAAATGAAAAGCAGTTTTTATGTGAATGACTTTTAGAGCATTTCTTTTACACCATACGTAATCCATATAAATGGAAAATTTTGTTGTTTTTTTATTTACTAGTTTCTCCCGATGCATTTGCTGTTTTAGAAATTTTAGTTGCTTCTTTTTTAAGTTGGTCTCTCTGAGCCTTAGAACCACTTCTAATCTAAAACACATGCTAACGCTAATATGAGCTGGTTCCACTTCATATTTGGTCGTTCAACCAAACCCTGGTGCGGTACGCTAATTTTAAAATCCCTTCATCATCATACAGGAAGTACCAAGTGCATAATTGATAGACCTGTAAACCTTTAAACAATTCAACAAGTTGTCAAGTTTTACCCCACCGTGGTTAGCATTAGCTTAGCATTAGCACACTTTCAGAAATGGCTTTTCTTGAACACAAACCACAATCTTTTTCTTCCTATTAGTGGAAAAGATTCAAAGATTCTCTTCTCTGAATCTGACCAAACAAAGAAAGTTGTACATCTGACTCATAATGACAGTGATATATTTCAGTTATCTCAGTAGCTGCTTGCTGCTCATATTCTGTTTAAACCAAATCCACTTTCCTTTTGCCTAGATGCTCGTTGGCCCCTCTTGTCTCTACATAATTTACTTCTTTTTATATTTGAAATTGTTCCTGGCAGAACAGTAAAGCATAAAGCCGTGTTCCAAATAACAGCAGTATCTTTGAGAGAGCGAGGAAAATCTGATTGTAGCTTCTATTTCTGCACATGCAAAAGAATTGCGAATACTGCCCATTCCATGCCAAACTGGGAGAAAAATGTATGACGTTTGTTTACACAACAGGGTGAGAAAAATGGGGGATTAAAAAAAAATAACTGAAAGAAAATGCTGGAAGATTCAGCTTTTCTGTAAAGGACTTACCAAATATTTACGTGTATAACTATTAAATCTGAAAATTGCCTCACATCTGCGTTGAATTACATCAGTCAACATCTGGCACCTATTAACAGGTATGTCAGCTTGTTAATAGTTTGGAGTACATTCCACTGTTCCTCTGCATTTCTTGATTTTGCCTCAGAAAAAGGAGGTCTGATGTCATCAAATAAGTTTACGATTGCCAGGTCCAAGGACTGGACTGCACTCTCTGTAAAGATAATAATAGATTTTCTTCCACACCTTGCGGGTTTTTTGTTTCCGTTTGAAAACAACCACACATCGGATCCATTCCTAAATTTCTTTATACGTTTTCCTTCTCCAGTTAACCCTCTGACATCAGGAGTCGTAAATCTCAGAACCTCCGCCAATCCACTAGAGTAGATTTTCTCATTAGTGTCAGAATGAATAAAGAAATGCTGAAATTTTATCTATAGAATCAATGCAGTAGTGGTAAGGACGTTGCAACACCAGTCAAATACCAACATTACTCAATCTCACTCTAGAATGTCCTCTCTGGTGAAAATTTACTCCACTGACAGTCATAAAACAGGAAGGAAACTTTAGGTTTGGCCTTTCTGATTAGATAAATATTTGAATGTTGGTCCAAATGTACCCCAGAGCTCAGTTGGATCATACATATATGCAAAAAGTAATAATTACAAAAGAAACGTACCCCATCGCGATACAGCAGAACAATGTAAATACCACATCCTTGAGCCCAATGCACCTTCACTAGTCCAAACAAAGCACAAGAAAAGCAACACAAAATGTGACAAGGTTTGGTACTTCACAGAAAACTGCTTTGTTTCCTCATATTTAGACTCAAATAAAATGACTTTTTCTTTCAATATTACAATGCAAAGAAAAGACTGAAAAGCATCTTTAGTGTTGTAAGGATGGAATGTTTGCTAACCAAGCCTCATGTTTTGGTAAATTTGGACTTGACGTATGTCCACTTTGTTTACAAAAATACCTAACGGACCTGAAATTACTATTTATAAGATGTCTGTGGACGTCCCGTCTTTGCAAGGCTAAAGCAGCTAATTTACCGGCTTTTGCTACATTGCAGTGTCATTGAATTGATAGCGACATCATGTGAAACCCGTCTGACATTTTTGTGTTTTTAACATAAGTTTAACCAAAGATCCACTGCGATCAATGTTCTTCACGTATTTGCTTGCATTAAGATAACTAGCCTCCAATAAAGGGGAAAACACAATTCTGGGCTAGCTTAAACGGCTAAAAGCCACATTAGCCGAAGCTAAAACTTATCTGAAACATTAATAAATAAATAATTGTCCATTACTGGCTTCTTGAGTCAGTAAATAATGAGTCAAAGAGGCTCATTTGAGAGTCATGAAGTGGAAATATGAATAACAAAATTCAAAAAGTGATTAAAATTGCAACACAGTTGTTTGAAACCATTCCTACTCCCAAAGTCTAAATGTTTAATGTCTCACTGAAAAAGAATGAAGGTCGGGAATGTACTGTTTACAAGAAAGCTGAGGTGAAAGGTCCAGCATACTCAGGTGTGTCTGTCGTCATAAAAACTCTACACTCATGCTGCCTGGGTGGGAAAAATGAAGCCAAACTGAAGAATGAAATGTCCCTGGTATCTTTATTTATTTTTTATTTTTATTACCATCTCCTCCCTTTTATTGCACCGGTCTCTGTGTATGTAGTTGTTTTTCATCGATGTATTTAATGAGCCTGGAATTAATTATTTGAATGTCAAAAAAAGAGAAGTTCTTAAAATTACTGCACCAGATTTTGATCCGTGTATTTATTGAAGTTTGTACTTTTATTTATTTTTTTATTTGCTATGTATTGTTTGAAAGTAGGTTTTTTTTTCTGTGCAGGAATTTTAAGAGTAAACCAACGTCTGTCACTGAAGAATAACTTACTTTGACACAGATATTTTATGCCAAAATATGCTTCAAGCTCTGATGTACATTTTTGCATCTTCTGTTAAGTTTGGAATTTATTTGTTGTTGTCTATGTGTGTCACCATAGATGTTCACCTTTTACGAAGCTAAACCAAAAGTTCATCTACACTCTGACATTTTAGGAGGACTTATTTGTGTGTCTTAAAGGAACTTTAGTGATAGGTAGATAATTATCCGAGCCTTCATTCTAGTTTTCTGTGTTTGATCTTTATCACCGCCTCAGACAAAATGAAGATAATAGGTTACTAGAATGTTGTATGACTACTTTAAAGAATTTCTTTGTCTTTCTGCCTAGGGGAACAAAACGCATACATGTAGGACATTTTAGACATTTTGTTCACTGTGGAACAAGCCCCAACGCAGATTATTCATTAGGTGCTACAGCTCTCATGGCATAAAGAATAACATATTCACAGCTATGCATGTTGTCTACAGATGAAGCCATTTATTTTATTTTCTCTGGTCTTGTTTCCAAGGTGAAAAAAAAAGTTTTGATCCAGTACAATAGCTTGGTAACTACAACAGGATCTGACGTAGGTCATACAGAAAGAAGAGGATTTTCACGACTATGCAGGAGGTCCACAGATACAGGCGTTCATTCTCTTTCATAAGGTTTCGCCTCCAGTTAAAAAATATCGGTTCTGTAGAACAGCTGTTCGGTGCCGTCCACCCGGAGACGTTTTTAGGTGGGTTCACTAAAGTTTTTGGTCGTTTAGGCAGTGCCTCCACACGAATTTACAGCAGTGTATTATGGCCCTTGTAGGTATAATTTTTTTTTTTTTTTAAAGGAATGGTAAATTTCTTCCAAAAAAATTCAGAAATTTAAAAATAATATCAAAAATGTCCTAGAAAACACAAGGAAATTTCTGAACCTGAAAAGGTTCTAGAAAAAACTTGGACATTTCTGCGTTTCAAAAGTCAAAAATATGCATGAAAAAAACTGAACTAAACTAGTTTTTTTCATCCTTTTTTTTCCATCTACAATACACCCTGATACGCCGTCATACAAATTCAGCAATTGTGGAAACCAGAAAAGATGAATTTTGAAACTGGGTTCTGGGGTGGATGGATTTCATGACTTTGTGGCCATGCGAGCCACATGGAATTAACTCTGATGTCATGACTCCAGCTCTCTTTACCCCCCATGCGCCTCAGTCTCACAAATGACAAACATGCCACGTTCTGTTTCTTGTGCCATAAGCTGGCAGTGTTACAGTGCCACCAATGAGCCTGGCATACCTACTACATTATTTTCTGTGGCGTGAACGCACTTTAATGTTACTTTTTATTTTTTAAGTAAAAAACGAAAAAATACACGTGTACAGGGCCTCAAATTCATTTTCACAAATAGCTGGCTGTGCTCTGCATTTAGAGCTAATTGACATGTTAGCATGTTATCATGCCAAACATAACCATTTTTTATTAATTTCAAAGCTGACATGGTAAGGGCAGAGTTGTCACATTCATGTTTTCATGTACTTTTTGCTTAGTCATCAAAATCTCTTAAATTTAACCCGTTCTCTCCTGACTTTTGTCAACCTTGTTCTTCAACAGAGCTGGTTTCAATAGCTTCAAACCTAAAGGCAAACTAAACCCTTTCAGAATGTCTGCTACGATGGATGCACCATAGACTCAGGTGAAGCTATTTAGTTTTTAAATAGCTTTGGGGAGGAACTGTAAGTTCTTGCAGTAAGCCGGCACTTGGTAGCGATGTTAGATATATGGTGGACGAGCGTTTTAGTCCTCTGGTGAATGCATGCACATTTGACACCTGTGGTGACCCTGGAGCACAAGCCCCGTGTCCAAAGGGTAGAGGTCAAACAGGTCTCAAGTTACAGATTTCCGTACCTATTTTAAAACACCAACTTAGAATGTAAGTCAGAGGAAAGAACAAACCCAACTAAAGCTATAGAAGTTAGTTAATCAGTGACAGAACTTACTTACCTTATATCTTGTACATCTTCCCATCCCGTCTCTTTGTATTTCAATCCCCACCTTCCTCCTAAATGCACATAACACACCCTCTTATATAATCACCCTTCTTGTATACATTTTCTATACTATATACTTTGATGCAGATGCTGTATACGTTTGTATACACTGTGTGCCTGTCTCTATCTCCATTGTATGCCATTCATAGCTATGTAGCATTCACTATGTTTTAATGACTCTGTAGTCACCATACAGCTCTTCTTCTCATCATTATTACTCATTCTTCTTCTGCAGTCATAAAAAAATACAACTACAATATCTGCAGCCCTTCCACCCTCTTTCCGACTTCAAATTCCCTCCACCCTTGCTTCCGTTTCACAGCCCCCCACCCCAAGCCAATTCACGCAGTAGACAAAAACAAAAAAAAGACTTTTTCACTCTAAAAGAATTCATGAACAAAGGGGAGTCAAAGAAGGAGCAGGTGTGACGGGGGGTCGAGAGAGGAGCTAAGGCAATTAATGATGATGATGACGACAAAGAGAAATGTCTGTAGTACAATTACTCAAAAGGAAAAGTGCACTATTATGACTATGATTATTATTGCCTGTGAGAAATGCTGTTCAATAAACAACAATGGAAATGTAAGTTGGAGTTTGGGTTTTGTTTTGTTGAATAATCGCTACGATTTAAGCTTCCCGTGGGGTTTTTACCCTGTACGCGGTCCAGTGGGGTCGCACTGAGAAAAGCGTGTGCTTTTAGGATATTTGTGGGGCTTTTTTGGTTCTGGCCAACTGGCCAAAACCAGTTGGCCAGTTGTCAGATGACTGTCAGACTGTCATCTGACAGTCATTAGACTGTCAGATGACAGTCTGATGTCTGTCATCTAAGCTCAAGCTAAGACCATGGGAGGTTAAAGAAGGTTACTAGTGGCCAACCTGGTGAAGTAACCTGACCCTATGTGAAAAGTAATTTCCCCCAAACCTTCTAACTGGTTTTGCCATCTTTGGTCTTGACAAACCATCTGGCATCCAAATAGACTACCAATGGTCACCACCAGATTTAAGCACGGACTTTGACAAGGCCAGTCCGAACTTCATTACCTTGCCTCGTAACCAGAATGTTGTTGAGTTTAACCGAAATGATTGCCAACTGATTGTATCAATTGCATCAAATGGTCCGGGTCCGGAAGAAGCCCCAGCCCACCATCCTACCGCCACCTCTGCTGAGTGTTCATACAATGTCTTGTTTCTGAAAAGATGTTTAGTCTTTAATTTTGGCCTTGAATCACTCCCACTGAAACAACTTTTACATAATTTTGGTTTTGTTTAATCTTTAATACTGACTTTGGCTGTTAGATGTTGTGTCGGGTTGCTTTATGATGTCTTTGATAAGTCGTCGATGCACCTTTGGAGAATTCTGGTAAGGCTGATCCGTCCCAGGAAGGTTCACTACTGTAATATCTCATGTGTTGCAGACTGATGAATCACTTTGTTTCTCATCTGTTCTTAAATTAATTTGGATAGAGGAATGTTGCGGTTCTCTCTTAAATCTTTTACTTTATGTTGTCAGACAGGTTCTATTTAATTTAAGTCAATGTAATATTGAGATCAGGTGATGGTTTTACAATAGGGGCAAATGTATTTTCAGTTAAGAGGGAGAGACCAGTTAAAATATCTTGCTAAAATATCAGCCCAAAGTTCAAAATTGTTGAATTTTGGACTGTGGACAGCAGAGTAACTGCAAAGAACCAGGCCCCAGGCTGGGATTCGAACCTACGATCGTCTTGTTACAAAACAACAGTGCTAACAACTGTACCACCATGCAGTCAGTTATATTTGTCAAATTAAAAGTAGTTTAATGGTCTGCAAAACTTGGACTTAATGTCAAAATGATTGCTAGGTCCGGCAGATTTACATTTCAACTAATCTTTGAATTTTACCAACATCTGAATTTAAGTAATATTACCACTTTGCAACCAGTCCCAACTAAAGTCTGACAAAGAATCTGTTTAGGGAGGTAAAGATTAAAATCTTGAGAAGGACGTGTTAGTAGGAAGACAAAATGATCTTTTTAGGGGGAGGTGAATACTGTTGAGATATGTCATAGCTGTGACTGATGCAGAATATTATGTGTTTGACCCAGAACTCGCAAATTATCTGACCCAGAACATTGTGTGTGATTAACCGAGTGGTTAAGCCAGTTGTTATGTCAACAATCCATCTAAAATGATACTTACAAGGCCTCATGCACCAACATAGTATTCCTAAAAATGATAACTAAAAACCTGAGGTGGAGACAAAGACTTGGACCTCTTCAACAAAGATGAATCATCAGAATACCAATGAAAACATTAAAAAAGGAGGTTAGAAATGATTAGATGGTTTTGACTGTGATACATATATAGGTTTTTGCAACGACTGTTGTTGAGAAAAGCATAAATAATGTTTGACAAACATTTTATCTAGAGGGAAAAATAATACATGTTTTTAAACTGGTACTCTTTGAGAGAGATTCTGGTCATCTTTTCTTTTAGAAACAAAATTTATGACTAAATGAAAACAATTTTAACCCTAAATCTGCTGGCTGTATTTAGACTCAACTTTATCATACTTTACTATAATTTCATACTTCATCACAGCAGTGGACTCACATACAATCCCTTCTTAGACTGTTTTTGCAGTACAACTAAAAGAATTAGAATTCATTTACTTATTTCAGAAAATAAATCCAAAATTGTGTCTCTGAACATACTTTTCGGAAACATTTCTGACATTTCTGTTTAAAACTTCATTATTGTCAAACTTTTGTAATACTAAAATTTCCAGAGTGACTGAAATTGGTTGAAATTATCTGTAATTCAAAATTGTGGAACCTGGATAAGGACTGTTTAGAAATAATATGCTAGCTATGATCATAATCATGCAAATGATCAAAAATATGTCCCATGTCAATACAGGTTTTGCATTCACTCTGTTAAATAAAACTATGTAAATAATACAGTTACCACAAACAGTAAAAGTCTGAATGTCACTTGCCCTCCATTTTTTAACACCATTATAATGCTCAGGTGCTGCATCTAAAATTAACTCTTATGTGACAACACAGGGCAATTTGGGGCAGTACTGAAAATGGCATTTCCTTCTAAATGCATACATTTTAGTTTTGCAGCACTAACAAATGACAAAAAAAATTACCTTTCTTTTGTTTTTATTATGTAAAATTAGTATTTACACAGGTGGGAAAAAGTTTATATACTAATGCCAAGTTTTGTGAGGTTAAAAAAACCCTGATAAATTAATTTCAACAGAAATGTGAAAACTTTGTATAGCGACTGTATGTACTACAGTGTAAACTTGCAACAAATATCTCCAGCCATTTTGTAATGAAATTGATATTTAATAATAATTAAAAAAATAAATAAATAAATAAAAAAATAATAATAATAATAATAATAATAATAATAATAATAATAATAATAATAATAATAATAATAATAATAATAATAATAATAATAATACATATTTGTTTAAAATACAAAATACGAAACACCTGCCGTCTTTAACTTCTAGTTTACCGCCTGGGTTTTCTCTGTAGGTTATGAATCAAAATGGGTGTGAAGCTCCCAAAAAAAGGAAGCAAATGACGTACAGCAGCTTCTCAGCCATTGGCTGTAGATTCTTCTAAAGGGCCGCTCACGTGTAACGGGCTCGTGAAAGGAGGGGCGCCAGCAGACGTTTGCTACATCTGTTTCCATCGTTCAAGATCCTCTGAAAAAAACACGAAGCAGGTAATTTTACCTTTGTTTTGTCTTCTCTCGTCGAAACCACTCGTGGTTTTTTTTTACCTAATTGTGTATTTGCAGGCCTTTTTCCTTTTCGTTGTTGTCAGTTGTGCGTCGCTCCGCGAGCGGTTGGTGCTGGGTGGTTCTGTGCGTGTTGTGTAGCACTTTTACGACGTTACTACTAGATTATATTACCGCGACAGACGGTGATTCTTGCTTTGCCGTCGGAGCGCAAGATACTCCCTGAATTGTTTTTGCGTTGATTACATGGAAGCTCGCCTGTGTGGAGGTGTTGTACAGGTTTTGTATGTCTGTCCACCCACAAATGATGTCAGTTGACAATGGAGATCTTCTGTCTTCTGGTGACAGACTGTTGTATTCAAAGTACGCGCGTGGCTTCGAAAAATAAACGGTCTCTTTGTGTCGCCGTTGCTCCTGAAGGGAAGTATTGATGGTAAGCAAGTGTCGTTTGTGGCAATTTGTTGTCCGTTTCGTCAGTCTGAATGCAAAGACAAATGACTTGTATATTTAAGGGGTGGGAGTTGGCTACAAACTCGCGCAATAACTTTAGAACATGGCAACGAGGTGACAGAAAGACAGAGTGAATTATTGAAGTGCCTTTCGGATACTAATAAAGCCACTTTACTCTTTTTATGGCCCAGCTTAAATAAATCCTCTATTAATTTGTTAGCATTGCAAAGTGGGGACGCTCACTAGCACGCCAGTTCCCTCCCATCACTCTTGTATGGAACGCGCTAAGCTAGTCGGACCCTCTTTTTTGCTCGAGCCTGTTAAACTGGTTTGGCGTCATAGCTTTAACAATAACACGCGTGGATGACTGATTTGGAGCTTAGGGTTAATTAATATTTAGCTAAGTTACTCCAGAATGCATCGGTGCAATTAGTTACTTTTTTTTTTTTGCCATTTTCATTCTGCTGCTCAAATCATTTATGTAGAGATATTAGTGTATTTTTCCAGAACAATTGCGTTTTCTTTTAAACACAATGAAAAAGGGGGAGAAAAAGCACAGTGAACAAAATTGAACTGTTACATATCATGACTTTCTAAACTGCAAACTTCTCAATAATGTTTTGGGTTTTTATGTGGTAGACAAACCTAAAATGGAAAATTCTATGATGTTTGCAAACAAATTCACAAATTAATATCTGAAATAAGTATTAGGCTTTGTTTACTCTGATCCCGGAAATTAAAACTAGTACAAAAAAAATATCACCTTCAAAAGTCACCTAGTATTAGCACTAGTAAATTGACTGCCACTGAGTAATTTTCACACTGTTCTGTGAATTCCTCCTAGGTTTGTTAGAAAGCAAAGTGGACGAACAGGATTAAGAAGACTTGACAAGACTTGAATATATGTAGCAAAGCACAACTGTGAAAGAAAACATAGTCAACTAACTCAAAGAGAGCAATAATAAAAAAAAACTTAAGAGTCTTAGCAGAAATGACTAAAAAATGTTTAATTTCTGCCATATGACATGTTGGAGACACAGGTCTGGTCTGATAAAAGCAAAGTATAACCATTTGTTCTAAACTTGTCAGATTTCTATTTTGAAAATTGTGGTTTGCAACATGATAGAAGTTGACAAATTTCAATGAGTGGGAATTTCATGTTCAATTTTCTTTGGAAAAACCCTGTATTAGACAGTGCATGAAAACCACACGTTTTTTTGTTGTTGTTTTTTTTGCTCCATAATTGGTGCACACTAGGGTGGTGTAATTTTAGCAATTCTACAATATTTATTGATATTTTTTCTTCAGAAAGTATCGATTTTTCATCCGCAAGTATCGATACATTAAATCCTTCTTTGAGTTTTATGTCAAATCCACATGAATTAAATGACACATGACATTTTCTACCCACTTGTACATCAAAATATTACATGTAATGAAACAACCAATTACAATTAATTAAATAATGAAATGAAATAGATCAATTACATTATCTAATATAAGTGAATAAGACAAAAACATTTCCTTTTCTGCATAACCAAATACAAAAACCACACAATTAACATTTAAGCAAAGCAAA
Source organism: Xiphophorus maculatus (assembly GCF_002775205.1). Classification (NCBI taxonomy): domain Eukaryota; kingdom Metazoa; phylum Chordata; class Actinopteri; order Cyprinodontiformes; family Poeciliidae; genus Xiphophorus; species Xiphophorus maculatus. The sequence goes on along the minus strand of NC_036458.1, from coordinate 23,126,003 downwards.
TATATTACAAAAACAACATTCATTACACCAGTATTACACCATCAGTTCAATTAATTCAATCCAAGTGATTCATATTGTATCCTGAGCAGAATATTGCGTATCATATTGTATCGTGAGATTAGTGTATCGCTGCAGCCCTGGTGCACACAAACACTACATTAAAAGACTTGTGGAGAAGTTATTCTAGCCCAGAGGTGTAGAACATTCTTTCTTGTTGCAGCCTTATAACAGAAGTCGCACAGGGTTCAAGTGTAGGTGGACAGACTGGATGTTGGACACATGACCAGAGACAATAGGGACAATTATAGCTGCGCTCACAACAGAGGGGTTATGTAGTGGTGTTAGCACTAGCATGCTAGCTAACAGCAGTGCCTTTTCACATTCTGCTAGAACAAACTTTAATGTAGTTTACTGGCACTTTACGTGGTCGACCGAGAAAAAGTTCAAAATAACAGTAGAAGGGAAGAAGTTATCCAAGTTCTATGAACTGGGATATCAGTTCTATGAGCTTTGGGAACTCATAGAGTGTTGTTCAGTTCACTAGTTCAAACCCACCAGTAGATGGCTGTGAACCTAAACCTAATCCAAAGTTTGGGTTAAAACCAGGGATGCACGACCCACTTTTTCATTTCCAATACCGATATAGATGTCTGAGGTTTAGTTTCGACCGATCTGATACAAAAAAATAGTGCCAAATGGACTTCAAAGTTGTTGTTTTTTTAAATATGGCCATAAATGTACAAAATTGCAACTTTATTTAATAACTCTTTAAATAAAGAGTTATTAAACGTGAAGTTAAATACACCAATAACTTCACAATCTTGGTCACACATGTAAAAACAGCACAGCTTTAATTTGTTCAGTCAATGCAATTAAGAGTAGAACAGCCAATGTAAACTGAGAGTGATAAAACAATAGGTTGACTAACTTCGTCAAACATAAAAAAACAAACTCTGGCAAAACCTTCTTTCAAATGGTTCAGAAAGTGCAATTAGGAATTCTAAATGTAATGTAAAATAAATAATAATAAAGCATGATGTTGCTCAGAGCACAAAACATAGAATTAGACCGAATAAATCTGCCTTTATGGGTCAGACACATTGTCACAGAATTTGTTTCAATATTTGCACTGATACAGATATGAATAACAGATTGGTGCTTCTAGTTAAATGTGATTGATTGAGCCGGTAGAAGACAGTGGATTAGCTTACCTCTACATAATTGTGAAACACTTTAGTCAAGTGATGTTATTTTTTAATATGCTACATAAATAAACATGACAGTGACAAGTTTATTCAGTTCCTGAAGGAAAGGCTCATCTAAGAGACTAAAGTAACTCCCTATCCAGTCTTCCTGAGATCATTGTGCATCTCATTGCTCTAAAGGCTGAGCACTTCTAAAATCTGCCAGACTAAACTTGGGCACTGTGCCCCTCCCACATTCACATACCCACAGTGCAGTGACTGTGATGCGTGGGAGACGGGTGGCAATCAGTCTCATTGCTACACAGGAAGAAGGAACAGGCCATTCCTTCTATCAGGTTATCATTGAGAAGCAGTGAAGAAAAATCTGCATTACAAATGTATCTGCTTCTGTTTATTTGGAACAACGTTTAAAAAGCCAGTCATCGTGCTTGTTCCACTTCACAACCACTTTGCACTAGCTTGTGTTGGTTTATCATAGGAAATCCCTCCCCAAAAAAGCCATTGCTGAATGTGGCTGTAATGTGAGAAAATGTAAAAAGTTAATGCAGTATAAAGTTTTTACATTTTGATCTGATGCACTGTCAAATTAGCCCTTTACTCACCAAACACTTCAGGAACAGTTGTCTGAATTTTCAGCGATTCATTTTTTTTTTAAATAAACTGCATGAAATAACCAGAGTGAGCTAGCAGCGGAATACGCTGTGCTGTTGGTGCTGCACATGTAAAAACAACATTCCTTCCACACTGAATAACTCGAGTGTTTTCACATTGATTTGCACACTGTGATGCCTTCTGGCTTTCAGAAAACCTTCCTAACATGAGACTAAAACTTTTTCAATTGATTTTCTGCGATTGTCAACCAGTTCCTGAAACTAGGAGTGGGCATTTATTTTATCGTTTATCATTTACTGTGATAAATTCCTTAGTATAATACAAATTCTGATTTATTGTTGTCATGATAAATTCCTAATATTGTTTAATCCCCCCCAAACTGTCTTTGTTGACGGGATTCTTAGTCTTACTATTTTCTCCGAAATGTATTTTTTCAATTAATTTGACAATATGACTAAATGTAATTACTGTGTGCAGTCTAGTGATACAAATCGCACTTCTTTTTATGACCTAATGAGGTGTATTATAAATGGAAATGTTTCTCAAGAGCAGTACTTGTCTTTGTGAGGTCATGGTTGACTACCATACAATTACCAAAACAAAGGCAATAAATCGTTCTTATCATCACTTTTATTATTATCGCCACGATATTACCAGAAAATACTGTGACAAAACTTGAAGTCCATATCGCTCATAGTGACGTCACTAGATTTATTTTAAGGGGATTCAAACCTCCCTGTTCAGTTTTTTAAAATTATTTTTTAAAATTATTTTTTGTTTTACAAAAGACTGCTAACAACATCACTATAGTGTGGCCAGAATATGAGTTAACCCTGATATTATAGGGGCTGAAGTCTCCCAAAAATATTCTTAAGCCCCCTAAATAATTTTGTGATTTTTTTCTGTTGTTATTATTATGTATTTTTGTTTGTTGTTGTTTTTTATTTATTTATTTATTTATAAAAGACTGCAAACAAATATAATGTTTCCAGAATATGACTTCAAATAAATAATCACAAAGTATCATTTTTAACTCTAATATCATCATAAATCTGTCAATTTTCCTTCATGTCATCGTTATAATCTGGGAATTGGTGTAAAATAGGATGAGAATTGCTGGGAAGGTGATACAAAGTGTACCTAATAATTTTTAGGTGTAGAACCACAAAAAAATGATAATCGTCTTAGCAACATTTGCTAAGAAATCATTTTATTAAATGGATTAAGTATTTACGGTCATATTTTGTATTAGAAGAGGTTCATACTACATTAATCTCCTTGCATGTGACAGCGATGGCGGAGGCTCATCAGGCGGTAGCGTTCCAGTTCACCATCACACCAGAAGGCATCGACCTGCAGCTGTCCTACCAGGCCCTGAACCAGATCTACCTGTCGGGGGTCCGGTCCTGGAAGAAGCGAGTCAGCCGCATGAAGGTCAGCATGGAGAAGAGATAGAGTTCATCTGTCACATCAGCTTCATTATGCCTCTCATGCTTGTCCACATCATTCTGATGAGCCAAAATTCCTCCTGAATGCCTTTCATTAAATGTCTTTCAGTTTGGCATCAATACCCCATTGGATAACTGGATGAACTAATTTTACGTTTGGAGTTGGGACAAGATATTAAAAAAAAGCAACATATTGTTCTTCATTTAAGGCAGCATATCTGAAACACATGCCAGTGTTACAGCATATTAAGGTTTTAACGTTATGCCATCAACACTATAAGCTACAATTTTCTCTCATGCTGTTCCTATGGTTTACATTCATTTTAAAAGAATTGAAAGAAGCTGGGGGCTGCACAGTGGCGCAGTTGGTAGCACTGTTGCCTTGCAGCAAGAAGGTCCTGGGTTCGATTCCCGGCCGGGGTCTTTCTGCATGGAGTTTGCATGTTCTCCCTGTGCATGCGTGGGTTCTCTCTGGGTACTCCGGCTTCCTCCCACAGTCCAAAAACATGACTGTTAGGTTAATTGGTCTATCTAAATTCTCCCTAGGGGTGTGTGTGTGTGTGAATGGTTGTTTGTCCTGTATGTCTTTGTGTTGCCCTGCGACAGACTGGCGACCTGTCCAGGGTGTACCCCGCCTCCCGCCTGGAACGTAGCTGGAGATAGGCACCAGCAACCCTCCCGACCCCATTAGGGACACAGGGTGAACAGAAAATGGATGGATGGATGGATGAAAGAAGCTGAAAACACCTTTGTAGTGATGATGTTTTGATAAACCTTGACTATATATTTAGTGTAACCCATCAGGGAACATGCTTTGGACAGAGTTAATTGTGTTCCTTGCTAAACTCATGCTGAGAACATTAGTTTGAGGTTGTGTTTTTGCTCTGAACATCAGCCACTGTCCCCTTTTTGCTCTTCAGTGAGACAGAAATGACAGACAGACCCGCCCACCCGATCACGTCCGCACATGCCCAGTTAACGATTGCCACCTTACTGTTGCCAATTTAATGACTTTGTTGTTCTATTTAACGACTTTTCATACCAAAAAAACCTTTAAAAGGCCTTTTAAAGATCAGTGATCAGTCCAAAAACCTCAATCAGTTCACATCAAATTACGTCTCTAAAGTTCTTTCACTTGCAGTTTTACTACATTGTTTTCCAGCTATACAACCTGAAGTAGATCAAAGTGTTTGATCACTGTCTCTCCTTTTACAAGAGTCTTGACTTGCTTGCATAATGTTGAGTTAAAGTAATATATTGCTTTAGATAAAATTTCAAACAGGTTTATTATGTCTCTAAACTCTGCAGAGTTTAGAGCAACACAGGCCCTCTAAAGTGATGATGATACACGGAAAATATTGATCGCTACTACCCTGGTGACTGGATTTACAAATACCTCTAGAAATCAATTAGAAACTGACAGAGACAGTACAAACCTGTGTAACTTATTGTGAGTTTGTACTCCAGTAAGTTTTCATACCTCAGTAGATAAACATTTTCTTGTTGCCAAGACGTAATCGCAACTTGCTACTACATGTGCGGGTGTGTCAAGTGTTGCGATGGTATGCTGGAATGTCGTTTATGACCAGGAAGAAAAAGAATCCAGAGGCCTCTAATAAACGGCGTCAGAGTACAATCATAATTATATAGAAGTCACAAAAAGCAGGTGTTATGTACTTTGTTATGCAACACATTTATACTGACTAGTCTGTTGGAAAGCTGTTTTATAAGCTTCAACAGTTTTAGTTGCACCTTAGTCTACAATCCATTAATCATTCGTTGAAAACATGAGTATCTCTTCAACTGCCACCACATACACACATGCACAAACACACACAACTCTCTGGGCAATTCCACTCCCTGAACCGGTGTTCCAGAGAGTTGTGTGTGTTTGTTTTCTTCCTTGCAAATGACATTCCTTTAACTCCTCCACATTTTGTCACTTCACATTCACAAACTTCCAGGAGTTTTAATAGGATTTCATATATTAAATAGACCCAAACAGTGCAGTAAAAAAATGTTTGGGGGTTTTCTACATATTCATTTCACAAATTAAAATCTAAGGAGTGTAGCATGTAATTCTCTTCAGCCCCCCTGAGTTGATTAAAACCACCTTTTGCTGCAGTTACAGCTGAAAGTCTTGTGGGCCAGTGATTCTAACATTTTTGCCAGTCTAAAAATATTTCTCCATTTTCTATCTGCAAAATAGTTCAGGCTCAGTCAGATCTGAAGCAATAGTGAAAAACAGGAAACCGTTTAATTTCTGATAATATTTTACTTTAGAAAGCTGAGTGAAATCACTTGGATTTATTCATCTGAGAACTGATCTAAAAAAGATTGAGAAATATGAATTAGGTGAGTCAGTAAAAAATGAATTATTATTTTTATTCATTGTAAAAAAAAAAAAGTATTTCATTAAAAAACTACTAGAAGCTGAAATGGTTTACAGACTACATTAACATTAAAAGCCCTCGATCTGGAGGAAATCTAGTCTCCCAAGAATCAATTTTAAATGAAGAAACAAATATTCATGTACATTTGGTCCAAAAGCAAAGAAAAATACTGATTTTAAAATCATACTTTGTTTTCTTCTTCTGCTGTTACAGAACAGAGTGATAAAGGGAGTGTATCCTGCGAGCCCGTCGTCGTGGCTCTTTGTTGCCATAGGGATCCTGGCTACCATGTATATGCAGTCTGATCCCAGCATGGGGCTCATCGCAAAGATACAGCAGCATCTTCCTCTGAGGTAAACAGAACCGGGATGAGTTGGCTTTATAAACCACCAATGAAGACATAAGAGAAAGGAAACAATATTAATTGTTGATGTGGAAATATATACTAGATTATTAAAGAAAAAAGTACTTGTGTTTTCGATTGTCAGTCATATTTTAAGCAGAGATAAGTACGGTAAATGCAAACCTTTTTTTAAATGTTCATATGAGAATTTTTTTTTTTAAATGTTCTTATTTAGTCAGGAAGGTATTTATTCAAGCCTACCTGATCCTGTGTGAAAATATATTCACAGTCTTTGTTTTAAATGTTTAAATGTGTTTGCTTTGAAACAAACCAAAACAGAATAGATTTGGAAGGAAGCCGCTACTTTTAAACTTGGTTTTTTTTGTTTGTTTGTAAGTCACAATAAGTTTCAAGACTTTCTCATTAAGTCCAGAGTCAAGTCTAAGTCCATTTTGTTTTTTTATTGTTAACAAGATTTTTGACCAACTATGTAATTTAGTCACAGAATAATAATGAATAATTTCTGGAATTTTAAAAGATCTTTAGAAGGTGTTTTTTTGTTTGTTAGCAAGAGTATTGTTTGTTAGTAAATCTTTCTGAAGTTCTTTCTTCTCTCCTTCCTTTCTTTCCTAATTTATTAATTTATTTTAAGCTATTTAAATTTAAAAAATCAGTGCTGATGTTGCTTTTTACTCTGGATATTATCTTATATAATATATTTTTCCATGCACGTTCATTTTAACCATGTATGATTCTAGATTCTAGAACATTGAACGTCGACTGTTTCTTTTTACCAGTAGATGGTGCTGTTGCCCTTTCCTAGTCTTAGTTCTCCACAGACACATTTTACCTGTAAAGATAAATACTTTTTCCCATTTTATTCGTCAGAATTAATTGAAGATTGTGTTAATATTTGTAGTTTCCTTTGTGATAACGTTTGTTCCCATCTTTCTGCGCAGTCTGCATGTTTCTCTGAGCAGTCAGGGTCAAACCATGGTGTCAGCTCTGGTCTTCAGCACCCTGCTGTGGCTCTCCCTCATCCTCGCCCTGCGCTTCTGCCTCAAGCTGCTGCTCTCCTACCACCACTGGATGTTCGAGCAGCATGGGAGAGTCTCCAACACCACCAAAGTCTGGGTGGTAAGAGCCAGGCTGTTTCCTGTGCTTACCAGTGATTGTCATTTATTACTAAATCTGAGTGGAATTTCATTTAAAATCTGTTTTAAAAAAATTATCATCTGTTAACTTTCTGAAAGTGACACAAAGATCTTTTTTTTTGTTTTTCTCAGACTCTGATGAGGTTATTTTCAAGAAAGAAGCCTTTGCTGTACAGCTATCAGACCTCTCTTCCTCACCTCCCCGTTCCTGCCATACAAGACACTCTGAGCAGGGTAATTCTTCTTCAGCTGTTCTCTCTTCTTCTCTGATTAGTGCTCTCCTGTGAGTTTCTATGAACAGCCATGTCTGTGTAGGTTTTGCATTTGTTGCATTCGTCCCACCGTTGAGTCTTTATCAAGCTGCTTGTTTATTACTGTTCTCTGACAAACCTTCACAGAACATCTGAGTCACATTATATTCACATATTAGGTAACTTCTGAAGGAAATCCACGCTTTTTATATGTTTGAATTCTTTAATATATTGAAAATTTTGAAAAAAGTCTCATCACATTCCTTTCACTTTTTGTTTCTGTACTACTAAAAATCTCAAATACATTGAAACTATTAAAAACCTGAAAAGGTTTAAGGGATATATATATGTGAAATAAAACAGCTCTAATACACGCAGACACCTCTTGATTAGCCTTCCTTGCTTCCCTTCTGTCACTCCCTGTGTGTCTCTAGTATTTAGAGTCAGTGCGCCCTCTGCTGACCGACTCAGAGTTCCAGCAAATGACTACGTTGGCCAATGAGTTTGAGTCGACCCTTGGACACCGGCTGCAGCGCTACCTAAAACTCAAAGCTCTGTGGGCCACCAACTATGTAAGAGGATTTTTTTCACTGATTAAATATAAAAAATAATGATTAATGAATTTGTTTTATTTGCTGGCTGTTTCTTGCTCATTTTTTTTCTCTGTGTGCGTGACAGTTTGAGTCATTTCTCACAATCTGTTTGTCCTGATCCAGACTTTTTTGCACCAATTTAAACTGTCTATTTCATTTTTTATTACTAAGTTTACTAATAAATCATAAGTAAATATATGAAAAGCATTGGAAGTAGTTGGCTAAGATAAACAAAGAGCTTGCTTTTTTTATTTTGTTCTGTTCTGTGGGAACTGGAAAGAAGAAGAAAATTAGCAGCTGTTCTGTTTGGGTTCCAGGTGAGTGACTGGTGGGAGGAATACGTCTACTTGAGGAGCCGAGGGCCAATAATGGTCAACAGCAATTACTATGGCATGGTAAGAAACGCCTCCATCACTCTGTTTCTGTTTCCACTTAAAACTACTACGTTCTGCAAGGTATGTTTATAATAGCAGTATATCACCAGCACATTTCCAAAGATATGGCATTTCTAATTTGAGAGGATCAGAGATAAAAACAAAAACAAAAAACAAACAGCTGAAGTCAGAACTAAAGCAATGGAACATTATGTTTCTGTTTTTGGAACAATCTGTCTAAAGAAAACTGAGATAAATTTTTCCTTTTACAAAAGTAATATTTCATATATTGTCAAGGTTGGATGAAGTATATTGAAAATGGAGTGTTGAATCATTACAAAGATAATATATAACCTTTTTGTTATTTTATTTTTTCTACATTGTCTGTTTTGTGTCTTAAAAGTTTATTTATATGGATGGTTGTTTATGCTTAGATGCTTATGTTATAGCAAAGACACAAAATACAATGCCTTTTCATTCACAACCATTCGTCATATCCACATGTGACATGTTTATTTTAAATTGTAAATGAATTAAATAAATCATAATCTTTCTTGCTTGTTCGCTGCAGGACTTCCTGTATGTGACGCCAACATCAGTTCAGGCGGCGCGAGCCGGAAACACCATCACTGCTCTCATGCTCTACCGACGCAAAGTAAACAGAGAGGAGCTCACACCGGTGAGGAAGTGGCTTATTTGTGGGATTTATCTACAGCTTTCATATGTCAGAGGTTTGGCAAATCGGATTTCTTTTTGTGTATTTTAATATAAGTAGGTTTATTTAAGCCCTCAAGCTGCCATTAAAGGGATGAGATTTTGAGATCATTGTTTCTATTAGAGGTTTAGGATTTGTCACGGCATGTAAGAGAGGAGGTGCTATAAAACAGGACTTTACTCATTTAACACATAAAAAAAGATCCGTTTTCAACATCATCAGTGTAGCATTACCAGCTTTAACACACAGCAGCCTCAGTGTGTTTTTTCTCAGAGAATGGAAACCCTCATCTTAACTGTTAGACTTCTGAAAGGATGCTAACATTTCCAAATCCAGTGTTTTCTTTAACAGACAGACACTGAAAGCTCAAAAGGTTAAAACAGAGCAACTGTGCTGTAATACGATTTAACTCAACTCCAGGTCAGTCATCATTTTTAACAAAATGTCTCCAACAGTGATGCCCAATTGACGTCAAATCTCAAAACGTTAAGTACCAAAACCTCAAAAGAATGAAATAAAGGTTGAAATAACAATCATCCTCCAAAATCTGGCTCTGTGTTTCAGCCTAAATGAACAGTCATCATCTGGAGAAAATACTGTTTCCTTTAAATATCTTCTGATATCTTTGTTTTTTTCTGAGACTTCATTTTTTAAAACTTACTCCTACTGAAAGTAGCTTACCTTTGGTCTCCCTCTAGCAGTAACAACTTCCACAACGAAGAGTGTTGTCAGTACTCAGGTGTGGTTACAAGTGTGACAGTTGATTGCTTCCAACATTAGAGTTTACTTGAGACTTTTAAGATGTGCGATTTTATTGTGCGCTTACTGTTATCTCGGATTTCAAGAAATGTCACTTAAAGACTTAAAGCGCGATAACCATAGAGAGTTATAAATAATGAAGGATGTTTGTGTGATTCCGTTTCAGAGTCGTGTTCCAGGCACCGTGATCCCTCTGTGTGCAGCTCAGTGTGAGCGGATGTTCAACACCACTCGAACACCAGGAGTCGAGACTGGTAAGAAACTGCATGCTGAGCCCTCCCTTCTACAGACAAACAAAAAAAATCAGGAACTGAATCATTTTCTTATCTCTTCCAGATGTGCTCCAACATTGGCAGGACAGCGAGTTTGTGGCGGTGTACCACGGGGGGCGTTATTTCCGGCTGTGGGTGTACCGGGCGGGCCGGCTGCTGTCTCCCAGAGAGATCGAATATCAGATACAGAGAATCCTGGACGACTCTTCACCACCGTTTCCTGGAGAGGAGAAACTGGGAGCTCTGACAGCTGGAGAGAGGTAGCCGCTATCTGCAACATCTGTCTGAGTTTAACCACTAAAACAATAAAACCCAGTTTTATTAATCTGGGTTTAACTGACTCCACTATCAAGTTACAAAGAATACACTGAATACTTCCTTTTGTTTTTTCTTCATGTTTTGACAATGCATTTGGGAACTTTTTTTTTTTAGAACTCAATTGCACTTCTGTGACTGCATTGAATTCTTGCACATAGTGCTGCAACAGACAATTATTTTAGTTATCGATTATTTTTACGATTAATTGTTTAATCAGATAAAAGAAATTGCATGTTCTTCAGCTTTTTCATTTAAGCCTTCTTTATACAATATTAGAAATGCAGTAAGAGTTGCAAAGCGACAAATAAATTCATTTTAAATAAGAAAATGAACATTTTATTGCCTTATATTTAATAACAGCAGTCCTTTAGTGAACGCTTGATTATTTGTAACAGAGGAGGAATCTTCAGCTAAAAAAAATCCTTCTAACATCAACATGAGAAAATCATCAGTACGGTGTAGCGGATGTGTTCACTAGTTTTGGATTAACAGATTAATAATTGAATATCAAAACATTTTTAATAAAAGATTTGTTTACAGAATTTGAACAGAATTTTTGTCTTAAAGACAAAATTTATATTTTTTGCACTGTTTTGGCTTAATGATTACTCTGAGCATGTTGTTCTTTTAGCAAGTGACCTATTTTAAGTCTGTGCAATCCAGTTAACAATTAATCAATTACTAAACTAGTAGGCGATTATTTCAATAATCAGTTCCTCACAATTAATCTTGTCAGCCCTTATTTGTACCCTTTGTATTTATGAGTGTAATGCGTGTGAACCGGGGATTTAAACAACATCTCAGTGATTATAAGGTGTGTGTCTCCACTCCAAGGATCCCCTGGGCTCAGATGCGGCAGCAGTTCTTCAGATCGGGCCTCAATAAGAAGTCTCTGGACGCCATCGAGAAGGCGGCGTTCTTCATCACGCTGGACGATGAAGAGCAGGGCATGAAGGGAGACGACCCTGCGGGGAATCTGGATCGCTACGCCAAGTCTTTGCTCCATGGCAAATGTTACGACAGGTGAGACCCAACGGGAAAATAACCATCGAGCCAACATTCTTTTTAAAGCATTCCCAGTAACAATAATAATAGTGGTTCACATTAATGAACTTAGGTTTGTCCATATTTCTCATAAAGTGGATACTTGAATTTCTATCAACATTCAGAATAATACTTACAAGATCAAGGTTACAGCTCAACATTTTTAGGTGAATCTTACAGATTTTCTAAGTCAAATCATTTCCGTGAATGATGACATTTTTTTTATTACAATGACTTGGTCAAGAAATCTGTAGTTTTATTGAATTTCATTGGATAATTTCTTTGCTGTCATTGTACTGCAGTGACCAGTCGAATCTAATCATCAGATTATTGTCTTTATGTCTGATTATAGATTAAGACTCAGAGTTCTGGAGCCCTTTACAGGGTTTCTGTGAAATCTAAAAAAGTATTTTATCAGGTTAATCTGAAATATTTCAAGTCCTAAATACGTCCAGGTTGATCAGACTGGAACATCCCAGACCCAGACGGGGGGCATAGACCTGTCACGTTGAAAAAATGTGTTAAATATTGTTAGATGCCTCTGAAGTTGTTGTGATAAACAATAATATTGTTCTTTTGAGCTTGTTTTTCAGAAATATAATGGTAATGGCATAGTAATGCAAGAACACATTCTCAAAGATCAATAAACCTTAATTTCTCATGAACATTTAACTTCGGCATTTTAAATATCCAAAATAAGTAAACAAAACAACAGAAACAACAAATAAAATGAATTATGAAGTCTCTGTAAACAAAGAGTTTGTTGAGACCAAAGCACCAGACTGGAGACTTTAGTCATCCAGTTTTGTTAGAAAGAGAGAAAAGAGAAAAATGATAAATCATGCAAATAGAAATTATTGATCTTGTTTTAATTTTACTAATGTGAATGATTTATTGTTTATACCGGTTCACTGTAGTTTTTTGGGGGCAGCCATGTAAAATGTCAGCGTTCTTAATGTAACTTTCTTTCTTCCGCATGATTAGATTTGATCTATATTATTCCACCTTTGTTTATTGTATAACACAAACCAGAAAAAACTGCAAATCTCACAATTCCCTGCTCACACCGCAACAGTCTGAGCCAAGCTTTCCATGCTCTTCACTTCTGTGCACCAAGTTCTTCCATTTAAGCATAGATATAATTGTCTTAGAGATAGATTCTATGGACGAGTTGGAGTTTTTTCTTTAACCTCTGCTCCTATTTTAACAGCTGAGAAAACTAGTAGTCCATTTCACAATGCAGTTTTCTATGCTGAAGTTGAAAAAGTTCCAGTTCAACGTCTAAAAAATCTGATTTTAAGACAGATATTCCACAGCAGTTTGTTGTATAGTGTGATCCGTTCTATACATTACAGCAAATTCTTTATTGATTTCTCCAGTCATCCATGTCACTGTTAGTCATCCAGACTTGTCTCTTATTGTAGCATTTTTCTCCTGTTACTTTTTCATTTCCTCTGTTAGGTGGTTCGATAAATCCTTCTCCATTGTGATCTACAAAAACGGGAAAAGCGGCCTGAACGCAGAGCACTCCTGGGCCGATGCGCCGACAGTGGCCCATCTGTGGGAGGTACGCATGTCTGTCACAGCTGTGGCATGCTGGGAAGGTTTTTCTTTATGGGAGCGGCTTAAGATGATTGCAGCTATGTCTTCAACATAACAAGGCAACAAGAAGCTACATTTGTAACATTGTCATTGTGTGTTTTGTTTAGAATAAACACATCGGCAGTGTGTTGGTTATGTAGGATGTAGTTTGATGCTCAGAGTCAAAATTGTTGTGTCTCCAGATGAAAGCTACTTCGCTCATCTAGATGTCACGGTTTTTGTGTTTCTCTTTCCCAGTACACTCTGGCTACAGACGCCTTCCAGCTGGGCTACACTGAAGAAGGACACTGTAAAGGAGAGGTGGATCTGTCGCTGCCGCCGCCTCAGAGGCTGGTGTGGGAAATCTCTCCAGAGGTATCTCCTCTTTGTGTCAGACCTAATGTTACATACCACAAATTTCTATTTATTTCATTCTGATTTTATGCGACACAGAAACACAAAGCAGCACATAGTTGTGATGTGGATATAAAACATTCAAAGCATCATACATGTGTGCTGCTTATGCCCTCTGCATGGCTTATGGCAAACTAAAAACAGGACTTACCACATTTCCCTAAAGTGCAATTTTCAGCTTTTGACTTTAAAAATGTTTTAAATGTCTCTTAAAAAGTACAAACTTTGGTTTTATCCATAAGTTTAGATAAGTATTAATGAAAAGTGAATTAGGAATGTAAAACAATCTTGATTTTCCAGGTGGTCATGATTTGTATCAATTTTTTTTTTACCTTTCTACTTAGTGATTAAAAGCAAACTCATTCAGAAATTCACAGAAACAGAAACATTTTACTAACTGATCAACTAGATTTTTGGTTTCCAGGATAATACTGCAAAAGCACAAAATCTTACTGAGTATTTTTGGGGTAGTTTCTAGTGAAAATATCTCAGTACACTTGAATTTAGACAAAACTAACTTACAAGGAACTTATCAGCAAGATTTAGAAGCTTGTTTTAAATCAATAATTCCTTAAATCTGATTAAAACTTTCTAGATCCATTGGCAGGTTATTTCACTTGTGGGAAAAGTGTCTTGTTGTAAGTCAAATAATCTGCCAGTGGAACAAGTCCTAATTTTATTTTAAGATTTGGGAGCTTATTCTAAGCTTGCCGAAAAGTTATTTATAAGTTAGTTTTGTCATATTTCAAGTGTACTGAGATATTTGCACTAGAAATTAGACCAAAACTACTTGTTAAGACTTTGTGTGTTTTTGCAGTGAAAATGTAGAAAGAACATGTAGCACTTCAAGTCTGGCAGTGGATGGAATCCTGTTCCAGACTTTGTCGGTCTGACAAAAAAATCCCTGTCAGTTTCAATCCAAGGTTCTGCTTCTAAAGTCCAAGAACAAGTTTAAGAAAGTCCTTTAAGCTTAGTGTGCATGAAGAGAATTGACATGTATTTACTTTGGTTTTAACAGGACATTAATGTTTTCATAGAAAAAGCAGAGAAATACTGCTTCTCCTGTTTAATTCTCCAGCAACACAAACTTACACTCACATCTCTGTGCTCTCACAATTGAACATGTCAGCTTCATTCCCTTACAGTTCTGTCAGCATTGAGGACTTGATTCCATTTAGGCCCATCTTGATCATTCTCCCTCCATCTGTCAGGTCCAGGCTCAGGTCTGCAGCTCCCTGGCGGTGGCCCAGGCTTTGGCTGACGATGTGGACTGCCACGTCTTCCCCTTCAGGGATTTTGGAAAAGGTCGCATCAAGAAGTGCCGGATCAGCCCCGATGCGTTCATCCAGATCAGCCTGCAGCTGGCCTACTACAGGGTAACCGTCAAAAACACTTTATTTGAAATTCATGTTCTGCAGCTAAATCCAGGAATTTAGTCAGTTAGTCAAACATTTCCTGAGTGCTATTGAAATTAAAATAGAAGTGGGAGACCCAACACTAATACGCAGATCCTTCACTAATGGGCTCTTTGCACGCCAGCTTCTGTGCTTCCGTTTGGGGAAAAGCGGCTCGGTCGTTTCTGGTCTATTGAAAATGACATTTTACACTAGGTGCTTGCAGGGCTTGACTAAGGTAACAATTAATGATGAACATCAATCCAAAGCTCTAACAAGTAAGCTGGAGAAAGATTTTAAGATGTACGCCTCATTATACATTCACAGATACGAAGGTGAGTTTTACTTTCTTTAAACTTTGTGGCTAACATTAACTTTAGCTTATGCTAGTAGGCAATATGCCCTGCGACAGACTGGCGACCTGTCCAGGGTATACCTTGCCTCTTGCCCGAAACGTTTGCTGGAGATAGGCACCAGCACCCCTCCTGACCCCGCTAGGGACAAGGGTGTAAGAAAATGGATGGATGGATGGATGGATGGATAGTAGGCAATATTCTCGGACATTTTTCTTGTAAAAATGTGCTATTTAAGTATCTAAACAAGGGGTGTCGAACTCCAGTCCTCAAGGGCCGGTGTCCTGCAACCTTTACATGTGCCTCTATAATTAGGTCATTAAGGCTCTGGAGAACTGATCTACACAAGGAGGAGGTAATTAAGCCATTTCATTTCAGTGTTTTGTACCTGTGGCACTTCTAAAGACTGCAGGACAGCGGCCCTCGAGGGCTGGAGTTTGACACCTGTGATCTAAACATTTTAATCCATTCTAATGGACAATGTTTTTACCTTATTTTGTACTTATTTTCAAGTATATTATGTGTGTTTATTGTCGTTAGTGTCAGAGACCTGGGCTTTTTGCTTCCGAAGCATGAGGAAGCACAAGAAGCACCATAGCTTAAAAGTAGGGCAGCACTGGTAATTGTCAGAGTTCGAGTTCAGCTGACTGTTCAGGTTCAGTCAACAACTTTTATTTTTCTAAAAGCAACAACTTTCTCTAAAAGTTGTTGCTTTTAGAAAAATATGGCTGTGTTCCTTAAGGTCTCTGCGTTATTTCATTTTATTACTTTTGCATGCTTCTTGTGAAGAGCTCAAATAAGATTGTGTTTACAACAGTACAGGGGGATCAGTTGCTCGGCTGTCTGGATCTGGTCTGCTCACTCATTCCCGTACACTCACTCTTTCAGGCTGAATACAGAAGTGATTTCATGGAAATAACTCAGGGACGGCTCCTTTATTGACCTTCTTCTTTAGGCTGAAGTAGCTGATCCGGAGTGAAGTGAAAGCTGCAAACTTTGCTGCGTGGCGTTAGCTTTAACTAGTAGCGACAAATATTTACAAACCACCAATTCAGGATCGCTTGAAAATAAATGAAAACTTAAAAGCCCAATACATTAGGAAGACAACAATGTTCATAGAATTGCTTTATTTACGTCTGAAATCCGACTTTGTATTTTCTAGCTGTCATGGTAACTCAAAGCAGAAACAAGAAAGCCGCATTTGCTCATGCAGATGTTTCGTCAGCGCCATACGTGCAAAGAGCCCATATACGCCAACATGTCTCCCAGAAACTTAGAGACTGGTAAAACTAAAACCCAACAAAAACATTCTCCTGAATTCTGCATATGTGGGCCCAGATACATATAATGGAGCTATAACTTAGATGCATATATGGATTGTGTTTCAGACTGTTTTCTTAAACCACACCCAACTCTTGTCTCCAGGACCGTGGTGGTTTCTGCCTGACATACGAGGCGTCCATGACCCGTCTGTTCAGAGAGGGCCGCACGGAAACTGTGAGGTCCTGCTCCAAAGACAGCTGTGCCTTTGTCCGAGCTCTGGAGAGTGGACAAGTAAGCATTTTCACTTCCTAGAGCTTCCACGCAACCTGTTTAAGAAGTTTATATTAGTAGCTGCTAATTCATGGAAGAGGATTAGGACTACTGAAAAAAAATATAGAATTCTGATTTTTTTTCCCTTAGAATTCTGGCTTTTGATCTCAAAAGTTTGAAGTCAGAATTCTGACTCTTTTCCTCAGAATTCAGACATTAAAGTCACAATTCTGAGAAAAAAGAAGTCTCAGTTCTTGTTTTTCAGTGGCCCTAATCTTCTTCTGTACTAATTAGAATTGTCTTTCTACTGTAAAACTTTTCTTAGCCTTTTAATTATGAAATGCTAAATGTTTGAACAGACGGAGGAGGAGTGCAGACGTCTTTTCAGACTGGCTTCAGAGAAACACCAGAACCTTTATCGGATGGCAATGACCGGAGCTGGGATAGACAGACACCTCTTCTGCCTCTATGTCGTCTCCAAATACTTAGGTGTAGATTCGCCTTTTTTGCACAAGGTACTTATTTGTTACAATCAATATTTCTTGAACGTTTTAACCATTTGTTAAATGTTAAATGACATTATTCATTAATTATGCATCATCCTCCTTCTAGTTTAACATCACTTTCTGTTGGTTTATTTCATAAAATCTCAATGAAATACTTTGAGGTTGGTGGTTGTAGTGCGATTTAAAAAAAGGAGTCTTCCATCATGTCAAACCTTTGACCTCTTCAGTTAGAATACCGTCCTTAAGGAAGTTGATTTTCTTTATTTTACTTCAAACTGAATTTTTAAGCAAAAGCTCCAACATTCCGGAAATATCCATGAACCAGAATTAAGTTCTCATATTTGTGTGACTCACCAAACAATAACAAAGCATTTCTCCCACCTTGTCTACGGTCCAGGTTCTGTCAGAACCTTGGCGCCTCTCCACCAGTCAGACCCCAGTCCAACAGCTGGAGCTGTTTGATCTGAAGAACAACCCAGATTACATTTCACTTGGAGGAGGATTTGGACCTGTAAGCACACACACTCCTTCAACTAACTGTCACTTTGAATGTCTGCAGATACTCTATTTAGCCCTAGTATAGATCCACATGACTACAGTTCTTTGTGGAAGAGCCACAGGCTGGTTCTGTTGGACCTCAGCACATCATTTGACACTGTGGACCATGACATATTATTGAAGCGACTGGAGAGTTGGGTAGGACTCTCTGGTCCAGTACTCAGTTAGTTCCAGTCTTACAGTCTTTGTGTCAACAAGTAACTTCTCAAAGAAGTGGACAAAGGTCACATGTGGTGTACCACAAGGTTCAATTCTAGGGCCCCTCTTATTCAATATCTACAGTATATGCTCCCACTAGCTCTGGTTATAATAGGAAATATGATTAGCTACCATAACTACGCAGATGATACACAGCTCTACATTATGATGTCAGCAGGTGACTCAAAACCATCCAATCACTGAATAAATGCTTAGAACAGCTAAATGTATGGATGTGACATAACTTTCTCTGGCTGAATAGAAGCAAAACTGAAGTTATTATCTTTGGACCTAAAGAGGAACGATCCAGAGTTATAAATCTAGAGTCAATGCACAACTTCAGTTATTACAACTGAAATCCAGCAATCAGGCCCGAAACCTGGGAGTAGTGATGGACTCTGACCTGAACCTTCAGAGCCACATAAAGACATTTACAAAGTCGCCCCTCTGTCACCTGCAGAACTTTTCCAGGATTAGAGGACTAATGTCTCAGTAAGATTTAGACACTCATTCATGTGTTTGTCTTTAGTCGCATTAATTCCTGCAACAGCGTCTTCACAGGTCTGTCTAAAAAAATCAATCCTCCAGCTGCAGCTGATCCAGAATGCTGCTGCTGGTGTTTTGACTAAAATCAGGAAGCCAGAGAACATCACCCAGTTTTACAGTCCTTCACTGAGAGAAATAGACTTTAAAATACTGTTGTTAGTTTATAAATCACTGAAAGGCTTAGCACCACCATACATTAAAGATTTGCTGCTGTTGTATCAACTTTCCAGACCTCTCAGGTCTTCTGGTTCTGATCCGCATCCAGAACCAAAACCAAACATGGAGAAGCAGCATTCAGCTTCTATGCACCACGAATCTGGAACAAACTTTCAGAAAACTGAAAAACAGCTGAAACATTGAGCTTCTTTAAATCTAGACTAAAAACCAACCTGTTTAGAGCTGCTTATGAACAAAACATGGACCACCATATGTTCATCAAATGATCATTTTGATCATTTGATGACTCCTTTTGACAAATATTTTGTATGATGTTTTATGACATAAAACATCATATGTCATAATGTATGGTGAAATACATTAGGTTGCTGAAATGTGATACAAAAATAGACTTCACCCATGAGGTTCAACAGCTCAGAAATGGCGCAGAGCAACAACGACAAGGATATAAAAGTAGCAAAATCTGCACTTGTACATAACAAAGAGCAATTATCTTCTTTAAAAATGCCTGAATCCATCTCAGGCATCTTTTCTACCTCCACTGTGGATTCATCCTGTTTGTGTCTAAGAAGCAGCAAAAAAGAATAAACTGCATAAAGACAACACTGTGCTTTGTGCTTCCAGACTAGTAGGAAGAGTGAAAAACACTGAAAAACTGAAACAAAAACACACTAATGCAGGATTTGTATCCCGCCAGGTTGCAGATGATGGTTATGGAGTTTCATACATCATTGTTGGAGAGGACCTCATAAACTTCCACGTGTCGTCAAAGCACTCCTGCAGTCAGACTGTAAGTAAAGCCTCTTCACTTCCAGCTGGTGTTCAGGTTCGGTCCTCATACACATGGCAGCATTTAGATGGAAGTGTTGTTTCCTCATTTACTCCACAGTTAGGAGAATTAGAGCACTCTTCATTCTGTCATTTCAGCATCCCAAGCCTCTATTTAATCCTCAACCACAAAACCCAAGCAGAACAGTCAGGACCTCTTCCCTGTTTTCACTTCCTTATTCCCATGTTATTTGCTATTCTGTAGTCATGGTAATAAGACTGATAAAGGTTATTTTTCCAGTCTGAAAAGTGGGTTTAATAAATTACTGCCAACAACAGGGGTCGCGTTAACAGAATATTTGCCGTGTTTGACAGTTTTTAAATTTTTTTTTTTATAATGACGGACAGATTTGAAGCCAGTCCTTCATTTGACAGGTTATAATTCACACCCTTGACTGGTGCACATAGGCAGACATTATAGACTTTACACAAAGAATTCATCACAGAGGCAACTAAAATCAATCAATAAAAAATCCTTTCTGAATATCATCTCATGGAAACTGAACTAAATGCGTCTTGCTGACTGGGAGCTGACAGCGTTTTGAAGAGTTATGGACAGGACGCTTTGGAGCGTCTGGTTCAGAAATGCATTCCAAACCTTTGGTTTAATTTCTGTCAAACCTACAGAACAGAGAAAACCAAAGAGAATGCAGTGTTGTGTTGATCCACTTATAGTCTAAACAGAGGAGCCAGCAGTTTATCTTGAGAAAATAAATAAAGGTGCAGAAATGAATTAGACTGTAACGTGCAGTGCCCTGCACAAACAATGAGGATGCAGCTCCACCACTGTGAAGAATGAAACTTGACTCACCCGGCGGTTTTAACAAATGGAGCTGGAAGACATTACCCTCCCGCGCCCAGAAGGAGAGCGAAACCACAAAAAAATCCTGGTGAAAGCGCACGCCCGGATCTCACACAGGGTAACAAGCTTGCAGAGTTCAATTAATCAGTTTGGATCAAACAGATCAGACTGATGAACTAGAGCAGATTTCTCTGCAGATGTGAACCAGAAAGAATTTGTGAGGCTGTGCTTTCAGACCCCAGCAGGTGAAGAGCTCGTAATTTAAGTGGTTTCATTTCATTTATTATAAGGTATTGTGGTTGCAGTCAGTGGTTTTTGTCACTACGTAGAAAAAGGTAGATGGCTCATCTGCTTTATGTGTGATGGGATCCGGATTCAGTTCAACTAGGTGAAAATGAACTAAAACGCATAAAAATTGTGGCTGAATATGTTAATATGATTATAATTTGATGGGTAAAAATAGTACATGACATATTTTTTTTAATGCCGTCAGTCAAGGGTAAATCATTTAGTATTTTTTTTGGAACACAGCAGACAGGTCAGGAGAGTTGGACATTTCCAGCAGGACCTGGTTCTAAAACTACATTCTACCTTCTGAACATCTGACCGAGCTCGGATCATTCCATCAACGTAGAATGAGTTCGGAACAACTGTAAACCAGATCTGCAACTAACAATTGTTTTACTTATTGATTAACCTATCAATTATTCTGACAATTAATTCAGATTAGAAAATTTACACATTCTTCAGATTGTTCATTTAAGCCTTTTTATACAAAATTAGAAATACATTAAAATATACAAATAAACAAATAATTTACTTTTTAGGTAAGAAAAATAAACGTTTAATTGCAACAACATAATTCCGTTTGTGAACGCTTGATCATTTGTAATAAAGGATGCATTTGCAGCTCAAAAATACTTCTAATATACGTCTGATTGATATAACATCAGTAGAGTCTGGTGTTGAACGATCTGATTCTTTTTGGGTTAACCAATTAATAATTGCATAGCAAAATGTGCTTAATGGGAGATTTTTATTTATTTTTTTACAGAATTTGATCCAGGTGAAACCAAAACTGCCACTCGAGGAGTTCTGGGTAGAGCAGATTTACAAAGATTTTTTTTATTATTATTTTAAATGCAAAATGTATCGATTTTTCGTCTAGTTTTGGCTTAATTACTGTTTTGAGAATGTTGTTCTTTCAGCAAGTGGCCTTTTCTGAGTCTGTCTACTGTAGTTAACGATTAATCGATTACTAAGTCAGTTGACGATTATTTCAGTAATTCATCAGGATTAATCCGATTCATTGTCTCAGCCCTGCCGTCTACCAAGACAGTTCTGGCCTACACAGTGTTGGTTCATCAAGTACAGTCTGAATAAAACAGATTGAAGTCTGTGGTTGTAATGCAACAAAATGTGAAAAAAGTTTTAGGACATGAATATTTACAGTATTTACTCTTTATCATTTTCCTCTTTTCTTTATCTTTTCTTCTTTAGGACTCCCACAGGTTTGGAGCTCAGATCCAAAAAGCCCTTCTGGACATAATGGTTCTGCTATCAGCTGATGCTAAAAGCTCCTCCTCCTCCAAAGGCTCCAACCAACCGCAGTCCAAGAAGCTCCTCTAAAGCATGTTAGCCTTGTTACCTGACAGTCCAAAAGCTGTGATGCAACAGGATCAAGGTAATATCAGGCATCACATCCTGATGATAAACAATACCACAGAGATGAGGTGTTGTTATTGACAAAACATTAGATTTCAGCTAATAAAAAGGTTATTTTTCTCCTGTATAACTCGACAAACGACAGCCAAAAGGCTGGGTTTTTTTGTTGGTTTTTTTAATGCATGTTTTT
This sequence comes from Xiphophorus maculatus, assembly GCF_002775205.1. Classification (NCBI taxonomy): domain Eukaryota; kingdom Metazoa; phylum Chordata; class Actinopteri; order Cyprinodontiformes; family Poeciliidae; genus Xiphophorus; species Xiphophorus maculatus. Next base: position 23,103,777 of record NC_036458.1, on the reverse strand, counting down.
AGACAACTACTAGGTAACAGCAGAAAGGCCTCTCCTTTCTTTAACATTAGAAACATATCAAGCTAATGCTAGCTCGTATGTTAGCTACGCTAACTGCTCAGGATTCTTGTTTTTCTGCCTTTAACTCCTAAACCTGGTGAAGTTACGATATGACGACTTTTTAAGTAAGCCTGAAAGTTTCTCACGTCTAAGCAAGAGTCAGATGGACAAAGAGGAATTTCACCAGGGAGAAATCAGAGTAAGAATGCGGTACTGGTACGTCTTCACAAGAGCTAATCAGGGAACAATAGACTCACCTGCTGCCTTGCTGGGTGTTCCTTGGTTGTGGCGGCTTAGACCTTTTATAGCAAATGGTTACCTTAGCTACTGTTGGTTTTATTTCATCTTGACCCAATGTGTCTATCTGCTAATTGAGTATTTTCTCATTTTGAAACCGCCATGCTCCATTTAAAGTTACTGAAATCTCTTTTCTTCCTCCTTCTTGCACTCTAATAGTGTTTCAACAAGTCATCCTATCCACTTCTAGAAGCATAAATATATTCCTTGTGATTGGCTTATTTACTGTTTGTGTAGGGATGCAACTAATAATAATTTAGTTATAGATTAATCCTTCAGTTATTCTGATGATCAATTGATCAGTCGCCTAAAAGAAAACATGCACATTCTGCATTTTTCATTTAAGTCTTTTTTATGCAATATTAGAAATACATTAAAAGGTGCAAATAAACAAATAATTAAAAATATTTTTGTAATTAAGAAAATAAACTTTTTATGACCTAAAATACAGTAACAGCATACCTCCAGTGAATGCTTGATCATGTGTGGTAAAGGAAGCATCTGCAGCTAAATTATCCTTCTAACAACATGTGAAAATCTCAGCCATGCTTGCTTGACGTAACATCAACGCAGTGTTGGACTGATTTGTTGACTTTTTTTTTGTTCGATGAATAATTGGATATCAAAAGGGGCTTAGTTGGAGATTTATTTTTTCAGAATTTGAATCAGGTGAAGCTAATACTGCCCCTTGAGGAATTCTGTATGGAACAGATTTACAGACAAAGTTGTTTTTGTTTTGTTTTTTTACCTTAAATGCAAAGTGTATACATATTTTTGTACAGTTTTGTTTTTTAAGCCTTTTTTAAATTCTGTTTTGTTCATTTACTAAATTAGTTGACGATTATTTCAATAATTAACTAATCAGACAGAAATGCATGTCTGCTAACACACATTTGAACAGATGTAGCTAATAAAGCAGCAGTTGAATGCATATTAATGACATAGACACTGCTAGCATACCTCACCATGGTGTTTGTAGCTGCCATTGTTCCATTATGAAGTAAGATCAGATCTCTACCAGGGTGAGAAGCCACTGACATGTAAACAGTTAGAGCTGCACAGTGATAAAAAATCAATCAGTGATGATATCAGTTGTGATAAATACTTCTTCTGCATTCTACACTCTCTGTGACCTCTTGCCTCTTGGTCAGTGTTATCCCTCAGGTGTGGATACTCTATGCAACAAGCTGAAAATATTACTGGGATGCAAAGAGTGGAATCCTGAATATAAAACCCAACATCTGTTGCTTTCTAAACACTTTTTTGTGGTACAAATATTGTCCCCATTTTCTTAAGGACACAATCTGCTGCGTGTCGTCAAACGCTGAAGCTAAAGCACAGATAAATTAGGATGTTCGGCTTGATGGCTCTTGGAAATTTGAACAACTTTTCATGTATATTTTCTCAGCGTCTAAAATTTGTTTAGGATAGTATTTAGAGGCCACCTCTTAGGAAGTTAGTGTTCAGCAGCAAAGAGGGACAGGTGTCTGACGGAAAGCCGAAAACGTTCAGAATGCTGGGCTAGAGTTCACATTCATGTACAGTATGATGGAGGAGTTTGTTAAAAGAGAAGACTCGCATGTCACCATTTAAGTTTTTCACTTCAAGTCTCAAGAAGAGACGATTGAATCCCTCCTCAAGGGCCTCAACCCCCAGGTTTGGATCCAGAGATCTTAATCCACAAAATGTAAATATTGTCTATATCAGATCATAAACAGATGAGGAGAAATTTGTTGGAACCCATAATAAATAAATATTAAAAAAAGAAAATATTTTATGTGCTGCAATCCAACCTTCAGTAATCCCATACAGGTGGTGTCTGAGTATGTTACCATTTATATGAGGGGTGTCAAACTCTAGTCCTCAAGGGCCGCAGTCCTGCAACTGTTAGATGTGATCTACCTGTAGCACATCTAATAACTGCAGGTCTGCGGCCCTCGAGGACTGGAGTTTGACACCTGTGACTTATACTGAGCTGTTTATGGCATAGAAGTTAGCAAGAAGGGAAAGAGAAACTTTTTCAAATGTGTTTTGTCTGTGATTTGTATTATAAAGATGTAGATACTGTATATTAGTTGTGTAGAAGATGTGTCGGTAGTAGAAGTAGATGATTTAGTACACATTTTTATTGCTCTCATTTAATGGTTTGTTTTTTTGGGAGGTGTGAGGGTGTTGCGTAAAGCCCATGAATGCCCTTACTGTCTTTTAGGTTTGCAAATGTAACTTTGAACAAGACTCCGACCTCAGCTCCACCTGAGTCGTCGCTCTCACAGTGCAGTGGTTGTCATGCTTAATCTCAGTTTCCTATTAACCACAGGCAGCTCCGCGTCGCCAAATGAAGCTTACTCTTTAATAGTCTTAAGCACAACACGGTGTATAAACATGTCAGGGATTCCAGCCCTGGCTATAAACCTGCTGCCTGCAGAGGCAAACCCTTGTGCCTGTGTGAAAATGTTTACTCTGCTCAACAGTATCAATGCAAATGAATGAATCAATGCAAACCCAGTGGGAAACCTCTTACAATGAAATGCTCAGTGGTTATGTTTTAATGAGAATTTGCTACAGTTTGGCCAGTTTGCTGCTATTTGTACCGTCAGAATTTGCAACCTGTCTTGTAATGTGGTGGGAAAACTACTTTATCCAAGCTACATAAGTCTGTTTAATGTTTTAAGCTAAAAACATGTTGACGTATAAAATATTTAGTGACTAAACAAACATTGAACACATACAGTTTTTTTTCTGTCTCAGATTATCCTTGCAGGAAGTCATAAAACAGCTCATCATTCGCTGTGTTTCCATTATAAATGTGTGCAAAACTTAGACAACATTCCGCTAACGTCAAAAAAACACAATTTTGTAATTGTGGTGTTTTTATTAAATAAGAAATGTAATTAAAATCACACGTGAATAAGTTTGTTCATGCTATGAGTCAGTAAAAACCATCCTCCAACCACTTCCTGTCATCTTCTTCGTGGTTTATTATAGTAGTAATATCCCCGTGTTGATCGTGAGACTCAGTTTGACGCAAAAACATTGTTTCTGTTGCAGTTTTACAAAATAAACCAATTTTGATACAGCCGGAAAAAACCCACCTTATCATAGCACAAAAAGTGTTTCAGTAAAAAACTTGTGTCTCTATTAAGCAATTTTATTTTTTATAATTTCAATTTGCGCAGTTTCATTGTTAATGGAAACACAGATAGTGTCAGACACATAGATACCTTGTATAAGGAATGTTTCTGTATTCTGGGGGGAAAGAACTACAGATGGTTGAAATGTCTGTAATCCATACCATGCAGGTTTAGTTTCCCACCAAGACTGATGTTGAAATCTCAGTAGTTTGAATAGATTATATCTGTGAAAACCCTGAGGAATCCCACTGGGTACCTTTAGTTGTTGTCTTTGTCTGTACCTGCGTTCTTTTACTCGTACAACTGCTTCTTTACCAAGCTGCAGCTCTGCTCAACACAAAACACCATTTGTGTGTCAGACGGCTTGAATAGCTGAGAACACAAAAGACTTTTTCCTGACTTTACCTTCCAAACTTTCCTCAACAAGTACTTGATGACTCTTCAAAAGAAGAATCATCTGTAAGAGTTTCTTATAAAGCTGAAACAAATTGTTACCTTTTGTGGTTTCAGTCTCTGTTAAATCAAGACCTGTGCTGGACTATCCCTCATAGTCCAGAACATATTTTTGTCAAATATTTTTTATTCATATGGTGCAAAAAGCTGTTTGTTTTCTACCATCTGACTGAAGTATATTCTTTTTGTTTTTCTCTGTGTTCCCTGACAAAAGCAGATGTGTTGAGTTTAATTTTTTGTACTTTATTTCTAAACCGTATTTAAACGTCAGCTTGGAACTTTGTGATGGTTTTTGGTTTTGTGTTAAAATAAATTGTTTACTAACAAAGTTCTGTGTCTTTTGTCTTTTTTGGAGGGATTTCTGCCAAATTGTGGGGAGTATTTCCTTCAAGTTTCTCTATTTGATTATATGGATATATATTGAGGTATATCTGCAGCCTATTCTAAATCCCCAGCTCCACTGTACTTTTGGTTGCTAAGAAACGAGAAGTTTGAAAGCAAAGTAATGCTTTCAATAATAGAGTAATAAAGTAAAGGGTAAATAAAATAACGGAAAGCAGTCTGTGATGCCAGTTTATCCTGGTTCTTACTTTCTCCTGCTCATCCACCAGATCCCTTGAACTCTCGCAGTCTTAGTGCAATGCTTAGAAAGCGTGCAAAGGATGTCATGGTCAGACGATGTGAAAGCGATGGGGCTGTCCTGGCAGATCCCGAAACCACAAAAAGAAAAAAAAGATTTGTGAAAGTGCTTGTTAAAAAAACTCATGAGGTCCAATGCGGAAGGGTAAATGGGAACAGAAACGTTTAAGTTTCACTGTGGTCAGTTATTTTGAAATCAACTCAATTTAATGTCAGTACTGTAGCAGCAGTAGAAGCAAATACACCATGTTCTACTTCCCCATCATATTTGTTCTGCAGTGTATAATGTCATATATTGGGTTGTTTATGTTTTGGTTTTACTTTAGTTCAGTCCTTAGTGTTTCTAGTTATGTTTATTTCTTCTAGTTATTCTTAGTTACTCTTGTTTAATTATTTCTTGTGTGTATAATTCTGTAGTGTTAAATTTATTTTCTAGTGCCCTGTGCACGTTCCTTTACCCCCTGTGCCTCTCAACTTCTCTCTTCCTCTCCTCAGCCTGCCTCTTACTCCCTCCACTCACATCTGCAGTCATTTAGCTCATGACTTTAGGTCTTTTTTAGCCCCGATATTTAAGCCTCATTCTCACTCCCTCCCTGCCTGATCCTTTCATCTACTCCTCGATCCTCCATATTGTTTTCCCTTGCTGATTTCTTTCTTGTGTAGTTTTGGTTTTTGTTCTGTCTCCTTGTTTCTTCATGGATTTTCCCCTTTTGTCAAATTCCCCTTGTCTATGCCTCTAAATGATCTTTTTGGGGGGTTTACAGGACAAGTCAAGGCCCCTATTATAGGTGAGCCTCATTCCATGAAGTCATGCTCATCTCTCAGCAATCCAAACTTTGTCTCATTGAACTCAGTACAAAATAAAAACACTCCAGGATTTTGAGAATCACAACCATGCATTTATCTGTAGTTGCATTAATTCATTAAATTAAATAAGCAGGATTTGTATATCCGTGCAACTTAAACATATTTATGGCAGATTAAAGTCCTAAGATTTCGATAATGTGGTTTGTAGTTTATTTGCGGCCTATTGCTGCTTTCTGCAAATGGTCAAATTAGAAATAACTGTTTATAGCAAGCGAGAATAATAGCTTTCATTTATTCTGCCTTCCTTATTTTTGTAGACCGCTGTCAGATCTATTAGAGAAACCAGGACCTGAAATCTCTCCTCATTCTTTACCGGATGCTAGTGATGGCTGTTCCATTTAAGAACTAGCATTAAATAAAGTGAGCACATCACCTACATTCCTCTCTCCTGAAGTCCCCTCAGCTCTGCCCGGTCCTTAAATTCTTGGCTCTCAGAAATCCTAGATGTGTTGGCTTTCCCTTTGGTCATTTCCAGATCCCAGGCAGCCAGGACCGCCCCTCAAGGTTCAGTCATAACTCCCTTTCATCAACCCCCTCCTCACTTTTCGGGCCATTCTTTTAGAACAGGTCACGTCAGCAGCCATTCAGGGCGTCCCTACAGCTTCCCTCCTACTGCTTTCCCTGCTGGTCATCCGCATCAAATGACTGGTGGTGAAGCGCCTCGCAATCTTTAACATCTATTTCATGCCTAGGAGATCCGGCCGGGTCCAGCAGGCCCCTCAGCTCGCCGCTTCGGCTCGGCCAGCGGTCGTTTCATCCACCGCAGGCCTGTCCATGCAGCCGCGCCCAACAAGTCTCGTCAGACTGCAGGCCCGGCCAGGCCTCGACCCGGCCCCCTCTTTTGGGGGGAAGATTACCCTGAGCGCCCGAGCCGAACTCCTGCCTCGCGGTGATCCGCAGCACACAGGTCTTCTGCCGGGTCCGAGCGCCAAAGAACTTTGAACCAATAAATCTTCTAACTGCTACTTTTCTCTGTGTGAGTCTCTCCAGATCGAGGAGCATCGTGTGATGCTCCCATTGTTCTGATTGAGGCCATATGCCAAGAAAAACTTGTTTGACACAATAAACATAAACCACTGAACTCAGCAAACACAGAGGACTTCAAGCTGCCATTGCTCCATCGCTGCCTAAGCCATGTGATGAAGAATGCAAAGGAGATGTGAAGGAAATAGTAAGAATGACCTTTGACCTTTTAGACATTAAATAGATGCAATAGTATTCATTACTCAGAGAAAATGAAATATTAAAAGATTGAAATAATAATTGCAACTTTTATATATATATGAAATGTTTTGGCTACCTGATTGGCTCTTTCTTACAGGTTTTTTCTGTTCCCTGCTCCGAAGCCAACAGCCTTCACAGAAATTAGGAATAAAATCTGCTAAGAACTCTGAAAACTGCTACAGAAAATCCTTTTTATATGTAGGAGAACAGTAGAGAACCGTGCATGGTACAGGATGAGGAGGTTCAGTGACGGACAGAAGGCAAAGGCAATATTCTGAATTGGAAATAAAACTCTCTACTGTAACCTGAGGGGAAAGATAAAATTTCACTCACCTGAGTTTTGTCTAATCAGGTCAAAATGGCCGCCATCAGCACTCAGCCCTCCTACCTGAGTGATTAAAAAAAGAAAACCTGGTCATTTTCAGTAAGAAAACAGGATTACAGCATTTAAAAACCCTTGCTGTTGAACATGTAGGCATGTTCAGTAAATGAATTTAAAGCAGGTTCAGGTGAACCAAAGTGTTTTTGGATACATGTTTCATTCACTATAGTTTCATAGAACGCAGAGAACTTGTCTTCTAAAAGCCAATACTTTGTGTTGTGCCTGACATCTTACATTTTTAGTTGCCTGAAATAATTGGTATTTTTAAAGGGATCCATGATTAGTTGTAACAATAGACTTTATTTGAGAAATATGTTAAAAATAATACTGTAGGTTGTTTAGTTTTTTTAAATAAATTTTAATAAAATATTGTCGTCACGTTGTTCACAATGCAATGCATTCTGGATAAATGACGTCTGCCCCATACGTGGGTCCAGTCTGGTCGGACTGTGTGATCCGGTCCAGCAGCTGTTTGAATGCTTTCTGTTCTAGTGCCGCCTTGTTGCTTTTCTAGTGTGAAGTCTGTTAACTTTACACTTTTAAGCCAGTTTTCTGTTAATCTTACGTTAATACACCTTTAAACTTTTCGCGGTTTTCACTGAAAAAAGCCTGGGAATTTTTTTTTGTGCACAGTGTGCAAATGGATTTTAGGAACACAAATACTTTTTGTCTAGAACCCAAATTCAAGCTGACTTTCTCACTAAGCCAGCAGGTGGTGCTAATGTACTTACATGTCCAGACACTTTGATTTATTGAGAACCTGCTACTGTATAAAACAATTGTAAACTCGATGTGCTTCAAATAAATTGGAATCAAAAGTAACCATGACAACTGATGAAAAAAAAAGACAAACAAGCAAGTTTAAAGGAAATATGCTAGTAAAAAATCTGAATGTTGTGTGAAAGTGTAACATTTCTTGCCAGTCAGCCCAGAAAGTGAAACAATAATTTTTTATTGCTGTGACTTACAGGTGACAAAAGAAATACACGTCTCAGAAAAACAGAATATTGCACAAAAACTAACGTTGTTGTTTGTTTTGGTTTTTTTTCCACAAATAGCTCCTGAAAAATGTGCAAAATTACAAGAAACAAGAACATTTCCCTCTTTGTGGTGATTCTCTGTGACATGAGTTTAACTTTCTGAGATGACTGTCAACAAACACTGAGCTTTTGATGACATAAGATCATTTGCGAGACGTAGAACTTGAGATTTTGAACAAGAGAAGGAAAACTGATCGTGAAATCAGGGGAGTAAAAAAAACAAAAAACTTTTTTCCTTCTACTGCACTTTGTACTCATGTCGGTTATGAAAACATATTTGAAAAAATTAGGGTTAACTTCTAAATATATTATGAAAACACTGATTTTGTTGTTCTTAACTTGCATTCCCAAGACAGACGGTTAGATTCTAGTACAGAATGGACCAAAACGTGTCTAATTATGTGAAATGCCACTTTATTAAAACTAGTGCATGATGATGATGCACATTCTAAAATATACACAAGGCTTCGCTTTGTAAGACTGAGATATTCTTTCTCTAAACTTAATGCAATAAATCTTTGACCTCAAACATTTACACCATTATCCCATGATGAAAGAAGTACATTTTATTTTCAATTTTCAAAAATTTATTAAAAAGAAAGAAAGAAAAAAAAAACATGCACATAACGACTCACCGACTTTGACGCACTTGCAGGATAATCTACTAGTCACATACGGACTAGTATGTGACTAGTCCGTATGTGACTAGGACTTTTGTCTTTAAAAGTCAAAGACTTTTGACTTTAAATATTAATAACATCAAAGTAGTTTTTACCAGATTACTGCTTAATGACATCACCCTCCAGTTTTGTTTTATGATTTCTGAATCATGAAAATTTAACTAGAGCCCCGTATATTTATGTTTTTATTTTTTATTTTTTTGTGTTAACACATAATTGTGAGTTTATTGCAAATTTTCCGCTCCGTTTGGTCCAAGTCCTCTGCGGGTGGAGATGTCAGGTTGTAGCCTGTGATGGATACGGCGAGTAACAAAAAGCCACAGTTACGTCATTAAGAAAAGCTCAAATATTACAGAATTCCTCACAAGGATTTTTAAATTAGCACCACTAAATCTTTGTTTTTGTGAATTTAAAAAAAAAAATTTTTATAAAAATAAATGGCCAAGTCCTGGAGGGACTGATCAGTATTATTTAATTGTAAGACATACTTCTCAAATGCAGAGACAGCTCTTTTTAATTTTAGCAGTTTGTGGGTTTTATCAGTCTCCTCTGGCTCAACCGGCCCTTTAAGAGCATTCATGATCTCGATATGGTCCAAAAGGAAAATGGGTTTGCTCTAAACTTTAAGTTTAAATTCCTCCAAACAGAACAACAAGAGTCTGAACACAAGAACAATGTATAACCCAGAGGAAGGTTATACATGGCTTCTCCTCTTATTGAATGGTGTGATACACACAAAAAATCAGAATCTTTCCTCTGAGACATGAAACAAAATGTTCCCAACATCATCATTCACGTCTGTGAAAAAAAAAAAACCCTCTCAAAGTGACTTGATCCACCGAATCCATTCTAACCACCTTCTCAGAATTGCAGCAGTATAATGAAGCAATGCTCACTTAGAAAACCGATTCTCTCTCTAAGAAACTTCCTCAAATCTCACCCAGAAAATGAAAACGTTTCAAAAGGTTGAAATCCCCGCTGTGTGCATGTTTCCTCACAGAACACAGATTAGTGCGTGCAAGAGGCATTTCCTCCAGAGAGAGCAACCAAAACCTGACAGAACTTCAAAACAAAGAAAAGAAAAACGTGGGAAGGTCTTTACATTTATTTTTATTTTTCTCCACAGGGCAAAATGAATAAATGCCATCGCTCTAAATGAGCAGCTTGTTCTTTAGAGAGTGGACCCGGTCAGTGGATCTCTAACCCAGTCCCCATGAACCACCTTTAAGGTGGATTTCAAGTCTTTTGGGTTGCTAAGGTTAAGCGTGAACAGCAGATCAGTTCAGTTCACTTCCTTTATTGTCCACTGAGGGAGAAATCTGTCTTACAGCTGAGCATTTCAAACATGCACCACAACATAAGAGCACATCAACCACAAATTCATAATTACAAACACACGACATTAGCAATGAAGTGTGTTTGAAAGCTTGCAAATTTAGGATCCTGATTGCTACAAAGAGTTCTTCCATCTGTTTCTGTTAGTATCGTTGCCTCTTTAATCCTCAGCTCAGAGGGAAGAAGCTAGTTTGTGCTCCAACTCCAGCTCTTGTGGTGTTTGTTGGTTCTGCGCTGACAGGAGAAATTCATCACCACTGAGGCTTTGATTGGGTGTTTTATTCTTTGTATGAACCAGTTTTAGTTTTAGTGTTGGGTTTAAAAGGACTGAAATATTGCACAAGGAAAATATTCTCCAGCCACATAAGGGATGACAATGTTTTTCCTCCACTTCGTTTTTTCTCCTTCACTGGACTGAGCAGAAAGTTTTTATTTACTCTTGAAATCCTGAATCCTTTTCTCTTTAGGAAACATTTTTTGTATTGTGGCACAAGATTTGCAATGTGGGACGTTACATCCGTCCGTCTGTTCGTTCAATTAACTGACAACAAAATTGACTATTGATTACTATTACCGTAATTTTCAGACTATAAGCCGCTACTTTTCTCCCACGCTTTGAACCATGCAGCACATAGCCTGGTGAGGCTTTTCTGTGGATTTTTCTTCAACCACCAGGGGGCTCTTTAATTAGAAGTTCAGGGTTCTGCTTGAACTGCACTAAATATAAAGTACTACTGTAATTTCAATATTTACTAGTTGTCACATATGTTTGTACATACAAATTAATAAACTTATTAACTAAGCAGGATTTTAGTCATTTTATGTATTTAAAGCTGCATTATGTTAAATCAACACAGAAATTCCATTGTGTTTGCTGATGCTGACATCACACCTATGGAACTTGTATGAATGTATGAAACATACATCACAAGCGTCTTGGAATTTTTTCATCAAAGGAGAAATTTTTAACTGAATTTTCTCATTTGTGCTTGAGGATTTCAGAGAAGAGACACGTCCAAGAGTTCAAGAGACTTTTACTACATTTCAACTGAAATACTGTAAAAATACAAGAATGAAACGTAAGTATTTTCTTTGAATATTCATCAAGGATAACTTGATCACAATTTTGGAAAGATATTATTTTTGGTTTGACAGAATTATTAGTGATTTGTTAATGAAGATTGTTGGTTAGAAAAAAGTTTGTTCAGTTTAAGATGGAATAGTTTTGCTTCTTGTTTTATGTAAAGATTCAAGATATCAGGACTGTTGTTTTTTAGTTTTTTTTACATGTTTGATAAAGGTGAGATGGAAGAAATCTGGAAAAATTGGTCCCAACAGTTGATTTAAAGCTTTTTTGTTCAAAGTGATTTCATGTGAAAATGTGAAGATCACTGACTGTGATAATTGTCAGAAATAACACCGTGACTGGTTTGGCTCTAAACATGAAATAAATGAGAAAAAAGTTTTTATCATTTAAAATTGAATAGTTTGTTTTCTATTTTATGCAAAAATATAAAAAAGATTGTTTGTAGTCTTGTATATTTGACAATTTGTTTGAAATGACCAAAACAGAAGGTCCAAATCTTGAAACATTTTCTCCAACTGTAGATTTAAAAGCTGTTTAAAGTTAAATTTAAATTTAAGACGGAACAGTTTGTTTTCAGTTGTATGCAAAGATAGAAGAAAAAAAAAATTGAAAAAAATTTTTTTTTTTTCACGTTTGATAATGGTGACAAGAATCAAATCTGGAAAAATTGAAAAGCTGTTTAAAGTTATTTCATTTGAAGATCAATGACTGTGATAATTTCCAGAAATAATGCTTTGATTTGCATGAGAATAAAGTTCAAATAAATGATAGTTTTAAATTTCATGAATGGTTTTAGGACGCTGAAACTGATCAAAAGTTATGTGATCTTGTCATGTTTGATCTGCTTTGTGTTAAAGTCACTGACCAACTTTCCATGCCTCTGTTTTGGTTTAGACATTTTGAGAAGAAGTGTTCGACTGGTGCTAAATGGTTACTATGGAGCTGATGGAAAACCAACCATCTCTTATCATGAGACCAGCATCAGGTAAACAGAATCAACAGAAGTATTAAATTCAAGACATGGCAAAAATATTTCTTCCCCTTTGAACTTTTTACTTCTTTTCATGTAAAAACCACAAACTCATGTGTACTATTTAGCAATTTAGCAAATAAGAAATTTTTTTTATTTTTTTGACAAATTTCTGTAGCAGTTTATTTTTCAGCCTTCCAATTGTGATGCCTCTAAATTATGATTGTGATGTATGTTCCATACATACATCACAACTGCCTTCTGATGTCACTAATTAGGATTCAGTTAGGAATAGACACAGTGGAGGAATTCAGTGTTCAGTGACTGTAAAAAGTATTTATCCCCTTGAATGTTTTACTGTTTTATTACTTTTGAAATAAATAATGTGCAACAAAATTTTGGCCTTTGACAAAAAAACTTTAATGTTGGCTGGACCTTTGTTGAATTAGGTCAGTCACTTTTAAAAAGCGTGAATATTCATGCAGCCACTTATTTTAGGTAAAATATTTTTGTTTGTTGGTATTATTTTTATATAGGTTAGTTTTCACGTTGACATTATAAGGTCTTTAGTTTATTTTTTAGACCTTAGTTTGAATGCAAATTCAAACTAACTTAAAAATATATGATGGGAAAAATAAAAATAAGAGGCTGTGCAGGAAGGGCTAATTTACAGCATAGGAAAATAATACTGTACATAAATTAAAATAGCAAACTCAGATCAAAAGAGATGTAGAACTAAGTATGACTGATAAAAAATGTACAAAGTTTGTGTTTGTAATGTGATAACATTGAATTATAACCCAAGTCTCCCTTGAATGATAGATTCTTATTCTCAATGGTGACTTCCTGGTTAAGTAAAGGGTCATTAAAAACAAGATGTAAAAAAGTTCAAGGGAAGTGAATACTTTTGCCAAAACGACTTTGCATATTTTACTCAATAATCTTAGGATCCATGAATCTGTTTACATATTTGTATTTGTTCTACCTTGGCTGAACAGGAAGTGGACATACCGTCGGTATAACCACGCAGCAACAAAAGAGACGTCTTCAGGAAACATCAGCTGCAGCAGCAGCAGCAGCAGCAGCTGCAGCAATGAGGACCTACTGAAGTTCACGCTGAAACGTTGTTTTGTCAGCGTCATATTTCTCGCCTTGTTTTATGGTAAATGATTTTCTTCTACAAACAGCCAAGCACCGATATTTCTAAGTTTTGTAGAGAGTTTTTAGTCTGAAAACAGTGTCACTAATCCTGCCACCTTCTTCTCATTTCTCCTCATTTGTCAGGATTTGCCTGCATTATTGCTCCTCTTTCCATGGACCCTCTGGTTTCTTCACCCCCCACCATAAACACAGTAAGCTTTCTGTTAATCAAAACCCATATATGAATGTCCTCTTTAGTGATATGACCCAACATCTAACTTCAATTGTGTTTAGGTTTCGGTCCCAGGATGTGAAGATAAAGGAAGACAAATACAGGAAGTGAAGGATGTTCTGATAGTCCTGCAGAATAAGATGGACTACCTTCTTCCATCGGCAGATTTGTTGCCCAACTTTGCTCTGAAATCACAAGGTAAGTCATTGCTATCATAAATCTGACTGAATGTTTTAAGCTTAGATGGTTTTAATTCACTTTCTGTGTGTGTTTGAAAACAGGAGCAAAGGTTTTACAGTGGATGCCATTAGCCGCACATCCTGGCCAACTACAAAGATGCGGTTGGTTTGGGTTTGCACTAGAAGAGCCATTTATCCACCCAGACATTGTCATCCAGGTATGAACTGAACTGCAATCATAATGCAACATGAATACGAAGCAGAATGGTGTTTGTATGTGATGTAATAGTTAGAAGGTTGTTTGTTTATCATTTTAACATCCCACTGAAACTTTGAACTGGTTTTCTCTTCAGGGGAGGACTCGCCTAAATCCAGGAGAGTGCTGGGCTTTTGAAGGTTCCCAGGGACATTTAGCCATCGCCCTGTCCCACAGAGTCCTTATCAGTCACGTCACCTTGGGTCACCTGCCTAAAATGTTGTCCCCGACTGGTAACATCTGGAGTGCTCCCAAGGAGTTTTCTGTCTATGTAAGCCACAAGTATCTGAATATTAAACAGCAACACTCAGTCTAACTTTCAGACATATTTATAAGAATATTTGTCTAATTTTGTTTTGCAGGGAATGAGGGAACCTGAACAGGAGTGGACTCACCTGGGAACTTTTATCTATGAGGAGGATGGAGATTCTCTTCAGACCTTTGAGCTACCAGTATGTTTATCCCAGTTGCTTTTTTTATTGCTACTTTGCTTAATCACTGGCAACATATTTATACCCATTGAACTTTTCAGTGTTTTCATGTTAAAAATATAAACGTCATCGTATTCTAAATCTGGTAAATCTAGAGAGTCTTTTTCTCTGTTGTTGGAGACTTTAATGGCGATAACTCTGTGTTGCTCGGCTGCAGACAGCTTGTCTGCCCTGAGCGAGCAACGAGAGCGGCCATTAGCTGCCAGAAGCTTCTCCGGCTTCCTCAGCTGGTCTCATACAGTCATCCTCAACACCAAACCCTCACCAACACTCAGAGCAGAGGAGACCCATCCCATTCTGTGTCCACATTGCAAACAAATCACACATCTGTAAAACTGAATAATGCTATCGGTCAATGCTTACCAATCGCCATGGCAACGCTGGCAACAACTCCTGAGTGCCACTGGTTTTAGGGGCGCTGTGCTTTGGTTACCTTAATGACTAAATTGTACCAAGCCCCACTGCTGCAACCAACAGAAAAATTTAATTCCCTAAGAGCCGATTGACCGATGATGATGAGACCAGTAATGAGATGATTTTAGGCAAATTAATGCCCAGCTGAAAGATTTGCACAAAAAATGTCCTTTTGCACAGAACATGCTATCTATTTAGATAAAATGCCAAATAACATATTTAGACAGTTTGTCAGCAAAAAAAAGTTGATTTGGGGATGAGTTTCACTTTAAGTCTTCTGCAGGTTTTCTTCCAGGACTGATCTGTATTTATAGCTATTTCCATCTGCTGATGAAGATCACCCTCATCACCTTCCACTTCACAATTATATGCTTCTTTGTGTTGGACTATTACATAAAATGCCAATTAAATACATGAACATTTGTGGACGTATGACAAAATGGGAAAACATTGAAGCAATGTTGGTGGTGCTCTTGCAATGCTTTGAAATCTCAAACTATTTTGCCTTTAATAAACTCCCTCTTAGCTCTACTGTACTATATTAAACTAATACATCATTTTATCATTACAGAGCCATGAAAAAATGGCCTTTAGCTCCATAAAGCTACAGATAAACAGTAACTGGGGCCACACAAAGTACACCTGCCTCTACAACGTCAGAGTCCACGGAGAGATCGCTTATTGAAGAGGTGGAGAAAGAGGATGGATAGAGGGTAAGTATGGACAGAGGTAAGTTTTGAGACTCAAATTATTACATTTCTTTTGGAAAATTGTTATTTTTCAAAATGCCTGCCAATTAATTAAATTAATTGACAGACAAGTTTTTCTACCCACAAAAACCTTTGTGAGTAGAAAACAATCATTTGTTAATGGGTAAAAATTAGAAGCAGAAGAAAGAATTAGGGTACAAAACAGGGGTTTAAAATTTCAACGGTGTAGACATCCATTTCATTCATACATATTTTGCATATCTGGACTACATGTGCCTGCATTTTATTATAACTACAACTAAATTATAGATATGTAGGCATGCACCTCATGTGGTCGCCGGGGCAGAAACGCTGGCATGGAGGAGTTTGAAGACTTCATGGAGAACAACTTCCCTATGGCTTCAAGGCGATTCTGGGCCACCACCTGGCATCTCAGGAGGAGGAAGTGGTACAGCAGCAGTACTGCTTACAGTGGGGATGCTGTGCTGCTGACCTCAGCTTGGGACAGTGTGGGTAGGTGACCAGAATACTTTGACGGTCTTATCAATCCCCTTAGTGCATGTCTTCAAAGTCTGGGGATTTTGGTCATTGGACATCAGGGGCATTTCCCCTGGATTGGCAGTCCGGGGTGGTGGTTCCCCTGTTCAAAAAGGGGGACTGCAGAGTGTATTCCAAATACAGTCGGATCACACTCTTATGCCTCCCTGGTAAGGTCTATTCAGTGGTTCTGGAGAGGAGGGTCCGTTGGATAGTTAAACTTTGGATTCAGGTCTTCATCCTGGTTGTGGAATACTGGACCAGCTCTACACCCACAGCAGGCTCTTAGAGGGTGCATGGAAGTTCGCTCAGCCAGTCTACATCTGCTTTGCGGACTTGGAAAAGGCGTTCGACTGTGTTCCTCTGGGAACCCTGTGGGAGGTTTGCTAGGCTCTCCCAGTGGGTGTCAGAGCTTGGTCTGCATTGCCGGCAGTAAATCGGGCTTGTTTCTGGTGAGAGTTGGCCTCCGCAAAGGTTGCCCAGATCCTGGATTCTGGACAGAATCCCTAGGTCCTTCTGTGGAGTTGAGGTATCCGTTTTGGTGGCCTTAGGATTGTGTCTCTGCTAGTTGCAGACGATGTGGTCCTATTGTCTTCATCAGGGCGTGACCTACAGCCTTCGCTGGAGCAGTTCACAGCCAAGTGTGAAGCAGCCAGGATGAGGATCGGTGACCTGTTAGATCACTGTATGACCGGTGTCTGAGCTTGGTCTTCATTGCCGGCAGTAAGTCGGGCTTGCTTCTGGTGAAAGTTGGCCTCCGCAAAGGTTGCCCATATTCTGTTTCTAACTTTTATGGACAGAATCTCTTGGTCCTTCTGTGGAGTTGAGGTATCCGTTTTGGTGGCCTTAGGATTGTGTCTCTGCTTTTTGCAGACGATGTGGTCCTATTGTCTTCATCAGGGCGTGACCTACAGCCTTCGCTGGAGCAGTTCGCAGCCGAGTGTGAAGCAGCTAGGATCGGGATCAGTGTCTCGTTAGGTCACTGTATGACCGGTGTCAGAGTAGTTTAAATATCGTGGGATCTTGTTCACAACTGAGGGAAAAGTGGAGCAGGCGATCAATAGGCAGATTGGTGCAGTGTCTACAGTAAAGAGGACATTATCTGCAAGCAAACCCAGATAAGCAAAAGAAAATGGATTGATGGATGGATGGATACAACTAAATTGAACATTCTCCACAGAATGTTAATATTTTTTATATAATTGGGTTGGGTCGGGGGGTTGGGGGTGGGGGCGACCGGGGGTTTAGGGGGGGTTATGCTCTTGGCAACCATTGGGCACTGTCTATGGTTGTGTGGGCTCTCGTGGCTGGTCGTCTTAGTTGGGGTATTTGGCCTGGTTTTTTCTCATGGTTGTTTGTCTACTCTGGTTGTTAATAGTTCTGGGTCCTGGAGGATGTTGCCTGGGTTATGTTTGTTGTCCTGTGTTTGTGTGTGTTGCATTAACTATTTACAGATTATGATGCTTTGGATCTGGAGCTGGCTGTTTTTTCTGTGCCATTCCTCTCTTCACCCCTCCACTGTGTGCTGCTCTGCTGCTGGATTTCTACCTATCCTTGTCATGCACAGTTGAGTTTTCTCTTTAATTTTGTATCTTGTGACTTACACACGCATCATGCATCAATATTCTTGCTAACTTTGTGTTTTGTGTTTCTGCAGGTCCCTGTCTTTGTGTTTGTGTCTCTTTCCTATCATCTTTTTCTTCGGCCAGTCGAGGCAGACGGCTGCCCGTCCTGAGTCTGGTTCTGCTGGAGGTTTCTCTCAGCTCAAACTGAGATTTCCTCTCCACTGTCGCTATATGCTTGCTCAGGATGGGGGATGTCATCAAATTGGTTTCATGATCAATTTGATGGGGTTCGCCGAGGACCCCTCCGGGGAATCGTCACCTTAACGTGGTGGAGGGGTTTGAGTACTCCAGTGAACCTGATGGCTGTCTATTATTATTTCTATTGTATTTGAATTTTTGCCATTAGAGAACTTATGATCTCTAATGGCAAAAATTAGAGACCTAATGGTCAAAGATGGCTTCAGGGGTGGGGTCAACCAAGAACGATTCAAACTCTGTCCTCCCAAATGAATAAGGAGTTTTCAGCAGAAAATGATGCAAGCTTGAATTTATTCCTTAGGGGCCAAAATGAGGATCCCATGTTATTCACCATTCCTTTATGACATTTTGTGATCAAGAAATTAGCCTAAAAGAAATCAAAGAAGCTATTTGTGGTATGAAACAAAATAAATCCCTAGGGAATGATGGCTTAAAGCATCAGGGTTTATATAGAAAAATATTCAGATGTTATTTTGTGCTTTTAAAGGCTCTATGTTGAAGACAGTGAGAAATAAAGGAATAATTTTCAGTTTTTTCTATCTGTACTCGGCTCCCAAACACAGAGCTGTCGGTCATCCCTCAGCCCGTCCCTCCAGTTTCAAACTCTTCTAATTAACTAAAAGTGAAAGAATCTCAATGTGAATGTTTGTTACCTTTGACATTTTAAGTGAGAAGATGGCGCCAGTGTATTCGGCACGCCGTCCGACTCGCTCTCTCTACTTTGTCATTTTTGCTCTATTTGTACATTTATGCTGATGCGGCTCTACTGCCTTAATTGTTTACGACCGTCGAGCACTTCTGGGCATTAAAACTTCTGTAGATCTACAATTTGGATGTGGTCTGGGTCCAAGACACCGAGGCTTCCAGTTCCTCTCTGACATCCCTACTGAGTTTTCCACATCTGATTCCTTAAAGGCGTTTCCGTCCAAGACGTGGTAAACGTGGAGGCCTGGCGGTGAGGATTAAAGCTTATTTTCATTTCTTCGCCGTCGAGGCGGCTCTCCTGGACTCGGATGGTGTCCTTGTTTCCTGGATTCAACCCGTTGTTCCGGGGATGTTCTGCTCTCTGATGGACGCGGTGTAGTTTTTCTATCATCGACGGTTTCAGGATCAACAGAGGAATGTGGATTATGAAAACCTCAAGTGGTTGAACTATTCAGTTGTTCAATTTCCTGAGGAAGTCTTCCCAAAGGATCAATAAAGTACAAGTCTAAGTCTATGTTTTGTCTTCAACTTGTGCTGCTGCACCATCGACCATCTGCTTGGCCTTGCTTACTGCTAGGTCTTTAGCTAACAAGAACTTCATGCTACACGATCTGTTTACTTCTCGGGATTTTGGATTTTTTTATTCATCACAGAAACATGGCTACCAGAAGGTCATTTGTTCCCGTTCTCTGAACTTCTATCTCTGCACTGTGTTTTTATAAATTCTCCCCGGTTGACTGGCAAAGGTGGAGGTCTGGCTACAATTTCTAAATCCAGTTTCCACTGTCAACAATCATCTATAAATTCATTTTCCAGTTTGGAGCTCCAAGGTTTTGAAATGAAATGAACAGAACCAGTTCTGTGTGTGGTGGTCTACCGTCTGCCAAAGTTCAACAAGGACTTTATTCATGAATTCTCAGAACTTGTGGCATTGATCACTTTAGAGTATGATTATATTTTAATTACAGGTGATTTTAATATACATATATGCTGTCCAGATAAACCTCTGGTGAAGGACTTTTTGGACTTGATTGATTCTTTCCATTTCACACAATCTGTAGTTGGGCCAACGCATTTAAAGGGACCAACTCTGGATCTGCTGTCATCACATGGGCTTTGTTTGGATATCATTGAAATCCTTCAGACATGTTTCTGATCATTTGCTCATCTTATTTTCTATTAATATTTCATCTGCTGTGGATACAAACAACACTAAACTTTCTCCTACTATAAACTCTGATACTGCTCTTCAACTAAATGCAGTCCTTGCTAATACTAC